>NC_092166.1:2498162-2610030 GCF_045791955.1 Oncorhynchus clarkii lewisi | reverse complement strand
CTTCATAAATCCCAACCCAAACAGAGACCAGTTACTTAATAAATCCCAACCCAAACAGAGACCAGTTATTTCATAAATCCCAACCCAAACAGAGACTAAGTACTTCATGAATCCCAACCAAACATAAGGCAGTTACTTAACAAATCCCAGCAATAACAGAATAAACTGTTTTCTGTAAACTATTTAGTTACTTTCAATGATGGCCGTAATGGCACCAAATCTATTGGCTGTTATATGTTTTATTTAGTGTTGTGGCTTTTTCTTTGCAACTCTGCCAAATCTCAGACTGGCCAATAAAAGATTAAGATGGACAAAAGACCACAGACCTTGGACAGAGGAACTCTCTCGGAGTCGCCTCTTCACTGTTGACGTTGAGACTGGTGTTTTGCGGGTACTATTTAATGAAGCTGCCAGTTGAGGACTTGTGAGGCGTCTGTTTCTCAAACTAGACACTCTAATGTACTTGTCCTCTTGCTCAGTTGTGCACCGGGGCCTCCCACTCCTCTTTCTATTCTGGTTAGAGCCAGTTTGCTCTGTTCTGTGAAGGGAGTAGTACACAGCGATGTACGAGATCTTCAGTTTCTTGGCAATTTCTCACATGGAATAGCCTTCATTTCTCAGAACAAGAATAGACTGACGAGTTTCAGAAGAAAGTTACTTGTTTCTGGCCATTTTGAGCCTGTAATAGAACCCACAAATGCTGATTCTCCAGATACTCAACTAGTCTAAAGAAGGCCAGTTTTATTGCTTTTTTAATTAGCACAACAGTTTTCAGCTATGCTAAGATAATTGCAAAAGGGTTTTCTAATGATCAATTAGCCTTTTAAAATGATAAACTTGGATTAGCTAACACAACGTGCCATTGGAACACAGGAGTGATGGTTGCTGATAATGGGCCTCTGTACGCCTTTGTAGATATTCCATAAAAAGTCAGCCGTTTCCAGCTACAATAGTCATTTACAACATTAACAATGTCTACACTGTATTTCTGATCAATTTGATGTTATTTTAATGGACAAAAAAATTTGCTTTTCTTTCAAAAACAAGGACATTTCTCAGTGTTACATTGCTAGATCCCTTTCTCAATGTTACATTGCTAGATCCTTTTCTCAGTGTTACATTGCTAGATCCCTTTCTCAGTGTTACTTTCCTAGATCCCTTTCTCAGTGTTACATTGCTAGATCCATTTCTCAGTGTTACATTGCTAGATCCATTTCTCAGTGTTACATTGCTAGAACCCTTTCTCAGTGTTACATTGCTAGAACCCTTTTCTCAGTGTTACATTGCTAGAACCCTTTCTCAGTGTTACATTGATCATGAACAGGATAAGACACATAAGAGGTGTCTGTTGAATATAATATATTACAGAATGTGGTGCGAGGACAATCTAGCTCTTTCTCAGTCTCTCACTCGTTTTCTCTCCTCTCTCTTTCTCTCTCTCTCTCTCTCTCTCTCTCTCTCTCTCTCTCTCTCCAGTCCTCCTCTTACCCAGTTCTTTGTGGAGTGTGGAGGTCTGGTGAGGACAGACAAGAAGCCTGCTCTGAGTAAGAGCTACCAGAAACTGGTGTCAGACCTCTGGCACAAGAACAGGTACACATCTCATTCTCTCAGTTTAGTCCACACACGTATCTACTTGCTAGGGTGCTGTTTTACCCTGCCAGTTTATAACATGTTAGGGTCTGCGGCCTCAGAAATGAGGGCAATCCTGGAATGACCTACAGGTATATCTCTCATGGCTCAAAGTAGAGGAGATGGTGACTTCATCACTACTTGTATTTGTGAGAGGTATTGACATGTTGAATGCACCGAGCTGTCTGTTTAAACTACTAGCACACAGCTCAGACACCCATGCATACCCCACAAGACATGTCCCCAGAGGTCTGTTTAATTAAACTACTAACACACAGCTCAGACACCCAACATACCCCACAAGACATGCTACCAGAGGTCTCTTCACAGTCCCCAAGTCCAGAATAGACTATGGGAGGTGCACACTACTACATAGAGCCATGACTACATGGAACTCTATTCCACAGTACTACATAGAGCCATGACTACATGGAACTCTATTCTACATAGATGACCATGGAACTACATGGAACTCTATTCCACAGTACTACATAGAGCCATGACTACATGGAACTCTATTCCACAGTACTACATAGAGCCATGACTACATGGAACTCTATTCCACAGTACTACATAGAGCCATGACTACATGGAACCCTATTCCACAGTACTACATGGAGCCATGACTACATGGAACTCTATTCCACATCAGGTAACTGATGTAAGCAGTAGAATCAGATTTAAAAAACAGATACAAACACACCTTATGGAAAAGCGGGGGACTGTGAACACACACACACACACACACACACACACACACAAGATAACATATGCACATATGTATGTTGTGTTGTAGTTCTACTGCCTTGGCAGGAACCAATGGGGATCCATAATAAACCCCAGGAAGAGTAGCTGCTGCCTTGGCAGGAACTAATGGGGATCCATAATAAACCCCAGGAAGAGTAGCTGCTGCCTTGACAGGAACTAATGGGGATCCATAATAAACCTCAGGAAGAGTAGCTGCTGCCTTGACAGGAACTAATGGGGATCCATAATAAACCCCAGGAAGAGTAGCTGCTGCCTTGCAGGAACTAATGGGGATCCATAATAAACCCCAGGAAGAGTAGCTGCTGCCTCGACAGGAACTAATTGGCATACTTAATAAATAGAAATACAAAATAGTTTCTCACATTGCTTGAACGGTTGTTGTCAGGGCACCATTGGAAATGATACCCTGGTCTCAGTGGGTTCTCCTGGTTAAATCAAGGTTCATAAGAAAAGCAAATGTATGCTATTCTTCTTCTGTGGTGTTTCACACAGTCCTAACCTCTTCTTCTGTGGTGTTTCACACAGTCCTAACCTCTTCTTCTGTGGTGTTTCACACTGTCCTAACCTCTTCTTCTGTGGTGTTTCACACAGTCCTAACCTCTTCTTCTGTGGTGTTTCACACAGTCCTAACCTCTTCTTCTGTGGTGTTTCACACAGTCCTAACCTCTTCTTCTGTGGTGTTTCACACAGTCCTAACCTCTTCTTCTGTGGTGTTTCATACAGTCCTAACCTCTTCTTCTGTGGTGTTTCACACAGTCCTAACCTTTTCTTCTGTGGTGTTTCACACAGTCCTAACCTTTTCTTCTGTGGTGTTTCATACAGTCCTAACCTTTTCTTCTGTGGTGTTTCACACAGTCCTAACCTCTTCTTCTGTGGTGTTTCATACAGTCCTAACCTTTTCTTCTGTGGTGTTTCACACAGTCCTAACCTCTTCTTCTGTGGTGTTTCATACAGTCCTAACCTTTTCTTCTGTGGTGTTTCACACAGTCCTAACCTTTTCTTCTGTGGTGTTTCATACAGTCCTAACCTTTTCTTCTGTGGTGTTTCACACAGTCCTAACCTTTTCTTCTGTGGTGTTTCACACAGTCCTAACCTCTTCTTCTGTGGTGTTTCACACAGTCCTAACCTTTTCTTCTGTGGTGTTCCAGACCATCCTATGTCGTCCCTACCAGTCTGTTCCAGGGGATCAAGGCTGTTAACCCCATGTTCAGAGGATACTCACAACAGGTAGGTTGTCTTCTCATTGTGATAATATCATTTATAATACGGTAAAACGGGTGTTTGTATGAAATATACTATTCTGTTCTTCTCTAGGGCTGTTACTGAACCAGTAAAGGTCATTCCCAGGCAGACAGATGGGCTCCTCTTGTTCTTCTTCTCTAGGGCTGTTACTGAACCAGTAAAGGTCATTCCCAGGCAGACAGATGGGCTCCTCTTGTTCTTCTTCTCTAGGGCTGTTACTGAACCAGTAAAGGTCATTCCCAGGCAGACAGATGGGCTCCTCTTGTTCTTCTTCTCTAGGGCTGTTACTGAACCAGTAAAGGTCATTCCCAGGCAGACAGATGGGCTCCTCTTGTTCTTCTTCTCTAGGGCTGTTACTGAACCAGTAAAGGTCATGTCTCTGTCTTTCCTCAGCCCACCATCCGTTTCTCTTAAGGTTGACACCATTCTGTGGTCGATACAGTGTCAGTTCACTGTTTGTTCTGCAGTTTTAGTCAGGGAATATTCATTTCTCACGCTGGTCTGCAAGGCAGGCTGTTATAACTATCATTATAACTATACCATTAACTATTTCATTATAACTATATCATTATAACTATATAACTATCATTATAACTATACCATTATATCATTATAACTATATCATTATAACTATATCATTATAACTATATCATTATATTATTATAACTATATCATTATAACTATATCATTATAACTATATCATTATAACTATATAACTATCATTATAACTATATCATTATAACTATATCATTATAACTATATCATTATAACTATATAACTATCATTATAACTATATCATTATAACTATATCATTATATTATTATAACTATATCATTATAACTATATCATTATAACTATATAACTATCATTATAACTATATCATTATATTCTTATAACTATATCATTATATCATTATAACTATATCATTATATTATTATAACTATATCATTATATCATTATAACTATATCATTATAACTATATCATTATAACTATATCATTATAACTATATCATTATATTATTATAACTATCATAACATAACTATATCATTATAACATAACTATATCATTATAACATAACTATATCATAACTATATAACCATATCATTATAACCATATCATTATAACCATATCATTATAACCATATCATTATAACATAACTATATCATAACTATATAACCATATCATTATAACCATATCATTATAACTATCATTATAACCATATCATTATAACTATCATTATAACTATATCATTATATCATACCTATATAACTATCATTATACATTTCCTCTAGACCTCTATAATATCTGCACTGATGCTCAGATGCTCATTTGGGCAGGAGACTGCAGCAAGCTGAATCCACTGTTATGTTCATGGGACCATTCCTGGACAATCGCAGCTTTGTGGCATCGGGCATTTTACTGTTGAAAAAAATATATACTTGCAGATGGATACACTGCTACCATGAAAGGAAGGACCTGATTGGCTACGATGTTCAGATATCCTGTGGCATTCAAACGTAGCTCCACTTTTATCAAGGGGCCCAATGTGTACCATGAAAACACACCCCACACCATCCCACCACCAGCCTGTAATGTTGACATTATGGATGCAGGTGCTCGTGGTTTTCTCCCTACCCTAGTCCTCCCGTCCGCGTGAAACAGCAGGAACCAGGATTTTATTAGACCAGGCAATGTATTTCCATTTCTCGAGAGTCCAGTGTTTTCCTTCTCAAGCCCACTGCAACCACATTATCTTGTTATTTGCTGAGAGAAGTCGGTCTCTTAAAGGTCGTCGGCTCCCATTCGTGGCAAGCTTCAACGAGTTGTACAGTATTTTATGGGTCTTTGGGCACCAATGTTGTACTGGACTGTCAGTTGACTAACTATAGCCTGTCTGTTGCTCTTGAGTGTGGAAAAACCCAGCAGTGTTACAATTCTTGACACGATCAAACTGGTTCGCCTGTCACCAACTACCATATCCCTGTTCAAAGGCACTTCAATCTTTTGTCTTGCCCGTTCACCTTCTGAATGGCACACATACATACAATCCATGTCTCAAGGTTTAAAAATCCTTCTTTAACCTTAATGGATCATTCTTTAACCTGTCTCCTCCCCTTCATCTACACTGATTTAAGTGGATTTAACAGGTGACATTAATAAGGGATCATACCTTTCACCTGGTCAGTCATGTCGTGGAAAGAAAGAGCAGGTGTTCCTAATGTTTTGTCCAGTGTTTATGTGTAGGACAGTATATACTAACTGAATATGATCTATGTCTACTTCAGGACTCTCAGGTGTTCCTAATGTTTTGTCCAGTGTGTGTGTGTGTAGGACAGTATATACTAACTATATATGATCTATGTCTGCTTCAGGACTCTCAGGTGTTCCTAATGTTTTGTCCAGTGTGTGTGTGTGTAGGACAGTATATACTAACTATATATGATCTATGTCTGCTTCAGGACTCTCAGGAGTTCCTGCGCTGTCTGATGGACCAGCTCCACGAGGAGCTGAAGGAGCCACTGGCCGAGCCCCCCGACAACGACCTACACTCTCACGCCATCGTTATGGACGACGGCGGCCCCGACGACGACAGCCCCAGCCAATCGGACAACGACTTTCAGTCGTGCGAGTCGTGCGGCGGCAGCAGCGAGCGGGTGGACAGCGAGGGTCAGGGTGGGAGCGGGGACAGGCAGGCGGCGCTTTCGTCAAGGGAGGAGTCTAACGAGGCGGAGATGCTGATCCCCGACGGGCCTGACTCCTCCCACTCCTCTGGCCAGACCAATAGGGAGTTGCAGAAAGAGAAGAACCTGATCAACGACCTCTACCGGGGGTCAGGGGGAGACCTGGATAAAGACGTGGATACCGCTCCCACCAACGAGGCCACGCCCATCGTCAGCAGCCAGGGGACAATCAAAGTCCAAATACAGAGCCGGATGGCTGGTAGGTGGGATGGCTGGGAGGTGGGATGGCTGGGAGGTGGGGTGGCTGGGAGGTGGGGTGGCTGGGAGGTGGCACTGATTTGTAAGTTGTTCTGGATAACAGTCTCCTCCTCTCTGCACCTCTCTGTTCCCAGAGCTGCAGGTAGTGTCCAGCAGCACCCGGACCCAGAGTCCAGTCCATACGGAGGGACACTGCCTCACCAAGATGTCCTCCAGCCCCCCCAAGACTAACTCTGTCTGGCCAGGAATGTCCTCCAGCCCCCCCAAGACTAACTCTGTCTGGCCAGGAATGTCCTCCAGCCCCCCCAAGACTAACTCTGTCTGGCCAGGAATGTCCTCCAGCCCCCCCAAGACTAACTCTGTCTGGCCAGGAATGTCCTCCAGCCCCCCCAAGACTAGCTCTGTCTGGCCAGGAATGTCCTCTAGCCATAAGAAAGGTATAGTATGAAAATGTATTTTTGCGCCAAATGAAAATACACGAAGGCAACAATACAGAACAGAGTCATTAGAGTACGGCCTCCCGAGTGGCGCAGTGGTCTAAGGCACTGCAGTGCTAGCTGTGCCACTAGAGATTCTGGGTTCGAGTCCAGGCTCTGTCGAAGCCGGCCGCGACCGGGAGACCCATGGGGCGGCGCACAATTGGCCCAACGTCGTTAGGGGAGGGTTTTGCCGGCAAGGATGTCCTTGTCCCATCGCGTACTAGCGACTCCTGTGGCGGGCCGGGCGCAGTGCACGCTGACACGGTCGCCAGGTGTACGGTGTTTCCTCCGACACATTGGTGCGGCGGGCTTCCGGGTTAAGTGGGCAGTGCGGTAACTACCAATCGGATATCAGGAAATTGGGGAGAAAAAAGGGGTACAAATAAATAAAGATGATCTATCATCGAGCAATTCAATCAACACACTGCCTCTGACTCTCTCTCTCTCTCTGACTCTCTCTCTCTCTGACTCTCTCTCTCTCTGACTCTCTCTCTCTGACTCTCTCTCTCTCTGACTCTCTCTCTCTCTCTGACTCTCTCTCTCTCTCTGACTCTCTCTCTCTCTGACTCTCTCTCTCTCTGACTCTCTCTCTCTCTGACTCTCTCTCTCTCTGACTCTCTCTCTCTCTCTGACTCTCTCTCTCTCTGACTCTCTCTGACTCTCTCTGACTCTCTCTCTCTCTCTGACTCTCTCTCTCTCTCTCTCTCTGACTCTCTCTCTCTCTCTCTCTCTGACTCTCTCTGACTCTCTCTCTCTCTCTGACTCTCTCTCTCTCTCTGACTCTCTCTCTCTCTCTGACTCTCTCTCTCTCTGACTCTCTCTCTCTCTCTCTGACTCTCTCTCTCTCTCTGACTCTCTCTCTCTCTCTCTCTGACTCTCTCTCTCTCTCTCTCTGACTCTCTCTCTCTCTCTCTCTGACTCTCTCTCTCTCTCTCTGACTCTCTCTCTGACTCTCTGACTCTCTCTCTGACTCTTTCTCTGACTTTCTCTCTCTGACTCTGTAGTGTCCTCATTCTCCTCAACAAAGAGCCAGAAGAAGTACCGTAGTGTGATATCAGACGTGTTTGATGGGACCATTGTCAGCTCAGTACAGTGTCTGACCTGCGATAGGGTGAGTATTTTGTCTAGCCATCTTGTGGGGCTCCTTCCTCCTCTCAGGCCTTAACCCTCTCACCCCCCATGTTAACTTGACTCGCGTCTCTCTGCCTCATCCCTTGGAGTATGGAGTTACTCTGAACCCACACTGTTCTGCGGGAAGGCCTGCCGGTTTGAACTTGATGGAGTACAGCATGAGTGACTTTACGTAGCAGGAGTGACTTTACGTAGCAGGAGTGACTTTACGTAGCAGGAGTGACTTTACGTAGCAGGAGTGACTTTACGTAGCAGGAGTGACTTTACGTAGCAGGAGTGACTTTACGTAGCAGGAGTGACTTTACGTAGCAGGAGTGACTTTACGTAGCAGGAGTGACTTTACGTAGCAGGAGTGACTTTACGTAGCAGGAGTGACTTTACGTAGCAGGAGTGACTTTACGTAGCAGGAGTGACTTTACGTAGCAGGAGTGACTTTACGTAGCAGGGTAGGATAATTAACGTAGCAGGGTAGGATAATTAACGTAGCAGGTTAGGATAGTTATCGTAGCAGGTTAGGATGGTTAACGTAGCAGGGTAGGATAGTTAAGGTAGCAGGGTAGGATGATTCGGTCAAGGTTGGGTAAAGGGTTAGCCAAAATGCTACAATTGTCCTTAACGCAACTCGAACACATCTAGCAACAACCTGGCCTTCCCTCAGAACAGCCTTTGTTTCCATTCATGCAATTCTACCTCATCTTTACATATCACTCCTCCCTCCAGGTGTCAGTGACCCTTGAGAACTTCCAGGATCTGTCCCTGCCCATCCCAGGTAAGGAGGACCTGGCTAAACTCCACTCCTCCTCCCATCAGACGTCTCTGATCAAGGCTGGCTCCTGTGGTGAGGCCTACGCTGCTCAGGGATGGGTCGCCTTCGTCATGGAATACATCAAGAGGTACGGACAGCCTGGTGACCCTAACTATTATACCCTAACTATTATACCCTAACTATTATACCCCCTTATGGGTACAGACAGCCTGGTGACCCTAACTATTATACCCTAACTATTATACCCCCTTATGGGTACAGACAGCCTGGGGACCCTAACTATTATACCTTTTAATGGGTACAGACAGCCTGGGGACCCTAACTATTATACCCTTTAATGGGTACAGACAGCCTGGTGACCCTAACTATTATACCCTTTAATGGGTACAGACAGCCTGGGGACCCTAACTATTATACCTTTTAATGGGTACAGACAGCCTGGGGACCCTAACTATTATACCCTTTAATGGGTACAGACAGCCTGGTGACCCTAACTATTATACCCTTTAATGGGTACAGACAGCCTGGTGACCCTAACTATTATACCCTTTAATGGGTACAGACAGCCTGGTGACCCTAACTATTATACCCTTTAATGGGTACAGACAGCCTGGTGACCCTAACTATTATACCCTTTAATGGGTACAGACAGCCTGGTGACCCTAACTATTATACCCTTTAATGGGTACAGACAGCCTGGGGACCCTAACTATTATACCCTTTAATGGGTACAGACAGCCTGGGGACCCTAACTATTATACCCTTTAATGGGTACAGACAGCCTGGGGACCCTAACTAATTATACCCTTTAATGGTTACAGACAGCCTGGTGACCCTAACTATTATACCCTTTAATGGGTACAGACAGCCTGGGGACCCTAACTATTATACCCCCTTATGGGTACAGACAGCCTGGGGACCCTAACTATTATACCCCCTTATGGGTACAGACAGCCTGGGGACCCTAACTATTATACCCTTTAATGGGTACAGACAGCCTGGGGACCCTAACTATTATACCCCCTTATGGGTACAGACAGCCTGGTGACCCTAACTATTATACCCTTTAATGGGTACAGACAGCCTGGTGACCCTAACTATTATACCCTTTAATGGGTACAGACAGCCTGGTGACCCTAACTATTATACCCCCTTATGGGTACAGACAGCCTGGGGACCCTAACTATTATACCCTTTAATGGGTACAGACAGCCTGGTGACCCTAACTATTATACCCTTTAATGGGTCCAGACAGCCTGGGGACCCTAACTATTATACCCTTTAATGGGTACAGACAGCCTGGTGACCCTAACTATTATACCCTTTAATGGGTACAGACAGCCTGGGGACCCTAACTATTATACCCTTTAATGGGTACAGACAGCCTGGTGACCCTAACTATTATACCCTTTAATGGGTACAGACAGCCTGGGGACCCTAACTATTATACCCTTTAATGGGTACAGACAGCCTGGTGACCCTAACTATTATACCCTTTAATGGGTACAGACAGCCTGGTGACCCTAACTATTATACCCTTTAATGGGTACAGACAGCCTGGGGACCCTAACTATTATACCCTTTATGGGTACAGACAGCCTGGTGACCCTAACTATTATACCCTTTAATGGGTACAGACAGCCTGGTGACCCTAACTATTATACCCTTTAATGGGTACAGACAGCCTGGTGACCCTAACTATTATACCCTTTAATGGGTACAGACAGCCTGGTGACCCTAACTATTATACCCTTTAATGGGTACAGACAGCCTGGTGACCCTAACTATTATACCCTTTAATGGGTACAGACAGCCTGGTGACCCTAACTATTATACCCTTTAATGGGTACAGACAGCCTGGTGACCCTAACTATTATACCCTTTATGGGTACAGACAGCCTGGTGACCCTAACTATTATACCCTTTAATGGGTACAGACAGCCTGGTGACCCTAACTATTATACCCTTTAATGGGTACAGACAGCCTGGTGACCCTAACTATTATACCCTTTAATGGGTACAGACAGCCTGGTGACCCTAACTATTATACCCTTTAATGGGTACAGACAGCCTGGGGACCCTAACTATTATACCCCCTTATGGGTACAGACAGCCTGGGGACCCTAACTATTATACCCTTTAATGGGTACAGACAGCCTGGGGACCCTAACTATTATACCCTTTAATGGGTACAGACAGCCTGGGGACCCTAACTATTATACCCTTTAATGGGTACAGACAGCCTGGTGACCCTAACTATTATACCCTTTAATGGGTACAGACAGCCTGGTGACCCTAACTATTATACCCTTTAATGGGTACAGACAGCCTGGTGACCCTAACTATTATACCCTTTAATGGGTACAGACAGCCTGGGGACCCTAACTATTATACCCTTTAATGGGTACAGACAGCCTGGGGACCCTAACTATTATACCCTTTACAGACAGCCTGGGTACAGGGTACAGCAGCCTGGTGACCCTAACTATTATACCCTTTAATGGGTACAGACAGCCTGGTGACCCTAACTATTATACCCTTTAATGGGTACAGACAGCCTGGTGACCCTAACTATTATACCCTTTAATGGGTACAGACAGCCTGGGGACCCTAACTATTATACCCTTTAATGGGTACAGACAGCCTGGTGACCCTAACTATTATACCCTTTAATGGGTACAGACAGCCTGGTGACCCTAACTATTATACCCTTTAATGGGTACAGACAGCCTGGTGACCCTAACTATTATACCCTTTAATGGGTACAGACAGCCTGGTGACCCTAACTATTATACCCTTTAATGGGTACAGACAGCCTGGGGACCCTAACTATTATACCCTTTAATGGGTACAGACAGCCTGGTGACCCTAACTATTATACCCTTTAATGGGTACAGACAGCCTGGGGACCCTAACTATTATACCCTTTAATGGGTACAGACAGCCTGGTGACCCTAACTATTATACCCTTTAATGGGTACAGACAGCCTGGGGACCCTAACTATTATACCCTTTAATGGGTACAGACAGCCTGGTGACCCTAACTATTATACCCTTTAATGGGTACAGACAGCCTGGGGACCCTAACTATTATACCCTTTAATGGGTACAGACAGCCTGGTGACCCTAACTATTATACCCTTTAATGGGTACAGACAGCCTGGTGACCCTAACTATTATACCCTTTAATGGGTACAGACAGCCTGGTGACCCTAACTATTATACCCTTTAATGGGTACAGACAGCCTGGTGACCCTAACTATTATACCCTTTAATGGGTACAGACAGCCTGGGGACCCTAACTATTATACCCTTTAATGGGTACAGACAGCCTGGTGACCCTAACTATTATACCCTTTAATGGGTACAGACAGCCTGGTGACCCTAACTATTATACCCTTTAATGGGTACAGACAGCCTGGTGACCCTAACTATTATACCCTTTAATGGGTACAGACAGCCTGGTGACCCTAACTATTATACCCTTTAATGGGTACAGACAGCCTGGTGACCCTAACTATTATACCCTTTAATGGGTACAGACAGCCTGGTGACCCTAACTATTATACCCTTTAATGGGTACAGACAGCCTGGTGACCCTAACTATTATACCCTTTAATGGGTACAGACAGCCTGGTGACCCTAACTATTATACCCTTTAATGGGTACAGACAGCCTGGTGACCCTAACTATTATACCCTTTAATGGGTACAGACAGCCTGGTGACCCTAACTATTATACCCTTTAATGGGTACAGACAGCCTGGGGACCCTAACTATTATACCCTTTAATGGGTACAGACAGCCTGGTGACCCTAACTATTATACCCTTTAATGGGTACAGACAGCCTGGGGACCCTAACTATTATACCCTTTAATGGGTACAGACAGCCTGGTGACCCTAACTATTATACCCTTTAATGGGTACAGACAGCCTGGGGACCCTAACTATTATACCCTTTAATGGGTACAGACAGCCTGGTGACCCTAACTATTATACCCTTTAATGGGTACAGACAGCCTGGGGACCCTAACTATTATACACTTTAATGGGTACAGACAGCCTGGTGACCCTAACTATTATACCCCCTTATGGGTACAGACAGCCTGGTGACCCTAACTATTATACCCCCTTATGGGTACAGACAGCCTGGTGACCCTAACTATTATACCCTTTAATGGGTACAGACAGCCTGGGGACCCTAACTATTATACCCTTTAATGGGTACAGACAGCCTGGTGACCCTAACTATTATACCCTTTAATGGGTACAGACAGCCTGGGGACCCTAACTATTATACCCTTTAATGGGTACAGACAGCCTGGTGACCCTAACTATTATACCCTTTAATGGGTACAGACAGCCTGGGGACCCTAACTATTATACCCTTTAATGGGTACAGACAGCCTGGTGACCCTAACTATTATACCCTTTAATGGGTACAGACAGCCTGGTGACCCTAACTATTATACCCTTTAATGGGTACAGACAGCCTGGGGACCCTAACTATTATACCCTTTAATGGGTACAGACAGCCTGGTGACCCTAACTATTATACCCTTTAATGGGTACAGACAGCCTGGTGACCCTAACTATTATACCCTTTAATGGGTACAGACAGCCTGGTGACCCTAACTATTATACCCTTTAATGGGTACAGACAGCCTGGTGACCCTAACTATTATACCCTTTAATGGGTACAGACAGCCTGGTGACCCTAACTATTATACCCTTTAATGGGTACAGACAGCCTGGTGACCCTAACTATTATACCCTTTAATGGGTACAGACAGCCTGGGGACCCTAACTATTATACCCTTTAATGGGTACAGACAGCCTGGGGACCCTAACTATTATACCCTTTAATGGGTACAGACAGCCTGGGGACCCTAACTATTATACCCTTTAATGGGTACAGACAGCCTGGTGACCCTAACTATTATACCCTTTAATGGGTACAGACAGCCTGGGGACCCTAACTATTATACCCTTTAATGGGTACAGACAGCCTGGGGACCCTAACTATTATACCCTTTAATGGGTACAGACAGCCTGGTGACCCTAACTATTATACCCCCTTATGGGTACAGACAGCCTGGGGACCCTAACTATTATACCCTTTAATAGGTACAGACAGCCTGGTGACCCTAACTATTATACCCTTTAATGGGTACAGACAGCCTGGTGACCCTAACTATTATACCCCCTTATGGGTACAGACAGCCTGGTGACCCTAACTATTATACCCTTTAATGGGTACAGACAGCCTGGGGACCCTAACTATTATACCCTTTAATGGGTACAGACAGCCTGGTGACCCTAACTATTATACCCTTTAATGGGTACAGACAGCCTGGTGACCCTAACTATTATACCCTTTAATGGGTACAGACAGCCTGGGGACCCTAACTATTATACCCTTTAATGGGTACAGACAGCCTGGGGACCCTAACTATTATACCCTTTAATGGGTACAGACAGCCTGGTGACCCTAACTATTATACCCTTTAATGGGTACAGACAGCCTGGTGACCCTAACTATTATACCCTTTAATGGGTACAGACAGCCTGGGGACCCTAACTGTTATACCCCCTTATGGGTACAGACAGCCTGGGGACCCTAACTATTATACCCCCTTATGGGTACAGACAGCCTGGGGACCCTAACTATTATACCCTTTAATGGGTACAGACAGCCTGGTGACCCTAACTATTATACCCTTTAATGGGTACAGACAGCCTGGGGACCCTAACTATTATACCCTAACTATTATACCATAACTATTATACCCTACCCTTTAATGGGTACAGACAGCCTGGTGACCCTAACTATTATACCCTTTAATGGGTACAGACAGCCTGGTGACCCTAACTATTATACCCTTTAATGGGTACAGACAGCCTGGGGACCCTAACTATTATACCCTTTAATGGGTACAGACAGCCTGGTGACCCTAACTATTATACCCTTTAATGGGTACAGACAGCCTGGTGACCCTAACTATTATACCCTTTAATGGGTACAGACAGCCTGGGGACCCTAACTATTATACCCTTTAATGGGTACAGACAGCCTGGTGACCCTAACTATTATACCCCCTTATGGGTACAGACAGCCTGGTGGCCCTAACTATTATACCCTAACTATTATACCCTTTAATGGGTACAGACAGCCTGGTGACCCTAACTATTATACCCTTTAATGGGTACAGACAGCCTGGTGACCCTAACTATTATACCCTTTAATGGGTACAGACAGCCTGGTGACCCTAACTATTATACCCTTTAATGGGTACAGACAGCCTGGTGACCCTAACTATTATACCCTTTAATGGGTACAGACAGCCTGGTGACCCTAACTATTATACCCCCTTATGGGTACAGACAGCCTGGTGACCCTAACTATTATACCCCCTTATGGGTACAGACAGCCTGGTGACCCTAACTATTATACCCTTTAATGGGTACAGACAGCCTGGTGACCCTAACTATTATACCCTTTAATGGGTACAGACAGCCTGGGGACCCTAACTATTATACCCCCTTATGGGTACAGACAGCCTGGTGACCCTAACTATTATACCCTTTAATGGGTACAGACAGCCTGGTGACCCTAACTATTATACCCTTTAATGGGTACAGACAGCCTGGTGACCCTAACTATTATACCCTTTAATGGGTACAGACAGCCTGGGGACCCTAACTATTATACCCCCTTATGGGTACAGACAGCCTGGTGACCCTAACTATTATACCCTTTAATGGGTACAGACAGCCTGGTGACCCTAACTATTATACCCTTTAATGGGTACAGACAGCCTGGTGACCCTAACTATTATACCCTTTAATGGGTACAGACAGCCTGGTGACCCTAACTATTATACCCTTTAATGGGTACAGACAGCCTGGGGACCCTAACTATTATACCCCCTTATGGGTACAGACAGCCTGGTGACCCTAACTATTATACCCTTTAATGGGTACAGACAGCCTGGGGACCCTAACTATTATACCCTTTAATGGGTACAGACAGCCTGGTGACCCTAACTATTATACCCTAACTATTATACCCTAACTATTATACCCTTTAATGGGTACAGACAGCCTTGGGACCCTAACTATTATACCCCCTTATGGGTACAGACAGCCTGGGGACCCTAACTATTATACCCTTTAATGGGTACAGACAGCCTGGGGACCCTAACTATTATACCCTTTAATGGTTACAGACAGCCTGGGGACCCTAACTATTATACCCTTTAATGGGTACAGACAGCCTGGGGACCCTAACTATTATACCCTTTAATGGGTACAGACAGCCTGGTGACCCTAACTATTATACCCTTTAATGGGTACAGACAGCCTGGGGACCCTAACTATTATACCCTTTAATGGGTACAGACAGCCTGGGGACCCTAACTATTATACCCTTTAATGGGTACAGACAGCCTGGTGACCCTAACTATTATACCCTTTAATGGGTACAGACAGCCTGGGGACCCTAACTATTATACCCTTTAATGGGTACAGACAGCCTGGTGACCCTAACTATTATACCCTTTAATGGGTACAGACAGCCTGGTGACCCTAACTATTATACCCTTTAATGGGTACAGACAGCCTGGTGACCCTAACTATTATACCCTTTAATGGGTACAGACAGCCTGGGGACCCTAACTATTATACCCTTTACTGGGTACAGACAGCCTGGGGACCCTAACTATTATACCCTTTAATGGGTACAGACAGCCTGTGGTTGGGGTCAACATTAACACATTGGTAGTAGGAGTCATGGTTGGGGTCAACATTAACACATTGTTAGTAGGAGTCATGGTTGGGGTCAACATTAACACATTGGTAGTAGGAGTCATGGTTGGGGTCAACATTAACACATTGGTAGTAGGAGTCATGGTTGGGGTCAACATTAACACATTGGTAGTAGGAGTCATGGTTGGGGTCAACATTAACACATTGGTAGTAGGAGTCATGGTTGGGGTCAACATTAACACATTGTTAGTAGGAGTCATGGTTGGGGTCAACATTAACACATTGTTAGTAGGAGTCATGGTTGGGGTCAACATTAACACATTGGTAGTAGGAGTCATGGTTGGGGTCAACATTAACACATTGGTAGTAGGAGTCATGGTTGGGGTCAACATTAACACATTGTTAGTAGGAGTCATGGTTGGGGTCAACATTAACACATTGGTAGTAGGAGTCATGGTTGGGGTCAACATTAACACATTGTTAGTAGGAGTCATGGTTGGGGTCAACATTAACACATTGTTAGTAGGAGTCATGGTTGGGGTCAACATTAACACATTGGTAGTAGGAGTCATGGTTGGGGTCAACATTAACACATTGGTAGTAGGAGTCATGGTTGGGGTCAACATTAACACATTGGTAGTAGGAGTCATGGTTGGGGTCAACATTAACACATTGTTAGTAGGAGTCATGGTTGGGGTCAACATTAACACATTGGTAGTAGGAGTCATGGTTGGGGTCAACATTAACACATTGGTAGTAGGAGTCATGGTTGGGGTCAACATTAACACATTGGTAGGAGTCATGGTTGGGGTCAATTCCATTTCAATTCCAATAAATAAAAAACACTTCAATACAAATTCAAAGTGTTTAAGAGAAAGTGTAGTTTTAGTGTACTTCCTGAATTGAAATGGAATTGAACCCAACCCTGGTAGGAGCCATCAGTGTGAAGTCTTTTCTGTTAACAGTAAAACTCTTGTGGTTATGTCCTTGTGTTCTAGCTGGTGGTGGGGTCCTGTGGTGACCTTACAGGACTGTCTGGCTGCCTTCTTCACCAGAGACGAGCTGAAAGGTGAGGATCTTGACTGTCTCTGTACCTCGATGCTTCAGGTCTCTGGTGGTACCTGTTCAGTCTGGAGCGTTACTGTGTTGTTTCTGTGTGTCCCTAGGTGACAACATGTACAGCTGTGAGAAATGCAAGAAGTGAGTATCCGAACACACCCCCCCCCCCCCCAACAACAAAATTATATTTACAGTGGGGCAAAAAAATATTTAGTCAGCCACCAATTGTGCAAGTTCTCCCACTTAAAAAGAGATGAGTGAGGCCTGTAATTTTCATCATAGGTACACTTCAACTATGACAGACAAAATGAGAAAAATCCAGAAAATCCAGAAAATCACATTTGTAGGATTTTTAATGCATTTATTTGCAAATTATGGTGGAAAATAAGTATTTGGTCAATAACAAAATTTTATCTCAATACTTTGTCATTGCCAACAAAGGGTAAATAACAGAGGTCAAAAGTTTTCTGAAAGTCTTCACAAGGTTTTCACACACTTGCTGATATTTTGGCCCATTCCTCCATGCAGATCTCCTCTAGAGCAGTGATGTTTTGGGGCTGTTGCTGGGCAACACGGACTTTCAACTCCTTCCAAAGATTTTCTATGGGGTTGAGATCTGGAGGCTGGCTAGGCCACTCCAGGACCTTGAAATGAACCCCCCCCCCCCCCCTCCAACAACAAAATATGTAAATCATTAGATAGATGACTGAATGGAACTTCTTCATGGTTTAACTCAGGAAACATGAATAGAGATTTAATTAAGACTGTGATTTTTCTCTGCTAGATTACGGAATGGAGTGAAATTCTGCAAAGTTCAGAGTGTACCAGAGGTGAGTGTTCAAACACTTTAGAAATCCCACGAGACTCATATTACAGCTGATATTACTGATATTACAGGATGTACAGTGCATTTGGAAAGTTTTCAGACCCCTTTACTTTTTCTCTCAACAACATTCAAAAATGGATTAAATAGCTGATTTTCCTCATCGATCTACACACAATACTCCATAATGACATCACAATACTCCATAATGACATCACAATACTCCATAATGACATCACAATACCCCATAATGACATTACAATACCCCATATTGACATCACAATACCCCATATTGACATCACAATACCCCATATTGACATCACAATACCCCATATTGACATCACAATACCCCATATTGACATCACAATACCCCATAAAGACAAAGCGAAAACAGGTTTTCAGAATAAAATAAACTATCTTATTTACATAATTATTCAGACCCTTTGCTATGAGACTTGAAATTGAGCTCAGGTGCATCCTGTTTCCATTGGTCATCCTTGAGATGTTTCTACAACTTGACTGGAGTCCACCTGTGGTAAATTCAACTGATTGGACATTATTTGGAAAGGCACACACCTGTTTATATAAAGGTCCCACAGTTGACAGTGCAGGTCAGAGCAAAAACCAAGCCATGAGGTCGAAGGAATTGTCCGTAGTTCTCAGAGACAGGATTGTGTCGAGGCACAGATCTGGGGAAGGGTACCAAAAATTTCTGCAGAATTGAAGGTCCCCAAGAACACAGTGGCCTCAGTGGCATCATTCTTAAATGGAAGAAGTTTGGAACCACCAAGTCTCTTCCTGGAGCTGGCTGCCCGGCCAAACTGAGCAAAAGGGGGAGAAGGGCCTTGGTCAGTGAGGTGACCAAGAACCCGATAGTCACTCTGACAGAGCTCCAGAGTTCCTCTGTGGAGATGGGAGAACCATCCAGAAGGACAACCATCTCTGCAGCACATGAAAGCCCGCTTGGAGTTTGCCAAAAGACACAAGAATCTCTGGTCTGATGAAACCAAGATTGAACTCTTTGGCCTGAATTCCAAGCCTCACATCTGGAGGAAACCTGGCACCATCTCTACAAGCATGGTGGTGGCAGCATCGTGCTGTGGAGATGTTTTTCAGAGGCAGGGACTGGGAGGCTAGTCAGGATCGAGGGAAAGATCAACGGAGCAAAGTACAGAGAGATCCTTGATGAAAACCTGCTCCAGAGCGCTCAAGATCTCAGACTGGGGCGAAGGTTCACCTTCCAACAGGACAACGACCCTCAGCACACACCCAAGAAAGACAAATCTCTGAATGTCCTAGAGTGGCCCAGCCAGAGCCCTGACTTGAACTCGATCGAACATCTCAGGAGAGACCTGAAAATAACTATGCAGTGACGCTCCCCATCCAACCTGACAGAGTTTGAGAGGATCTGCAGAGAAGAATGGGAGAAACTCCCCAAATACAGGTGTGCCAAGCTTGTAGTGTCATACCCAAGAAGACTCGAGGCTGTCAAAATCGCTGCCAAAGGTGCTTCAACAAAGTACTGAGTAAAGGGTCTGAATACTTATGTAAATGTGATATTTCAGTAAAAAAAATTATACATTTGATAACATTTCTAAAATCCTGTTTTTGCTTTGTCATAATCGGGTGTTGTGTGTAGATTGATGAGGACATATATATATATTAGAATAAGGCTGTAACAAAATGTGGAGAAAGGGGTCTGAAAACTTTAAGAATAAGCTGAATATACACAACATGGCCAAAAGTATGTGGACACCCCTTCAAATTAGTGGGCTCAATTTCAGCCACACACATTGCTGACAGGTCTAATTTTTTTATTTGACCTTTTATTTAACTAGGCAAGTCAGTTAAGAACAAATTCTTATTTTCAATGACGTCCTACCCCGGCCAATTGTCTTAATTCTCAATGATGGCCTAGGAACAGTGGGTTTAACTGCCTTGTTCAGGGGCAGAACGACAGATTTTTACCTTGTCAGCTCGGGGATTCGATCTTGCAACCTTTCGGTTACTAGTCCAACACTCTAACCACTAGGCTACCGTGTATAAAATTGAGCACACATTCATGCAATCTCCATAGACAAACATTGCCAGTAGAATGGCCCGTACTGAAGACCTCAGGGATTTACAACATGGCACAAGTCCGTTTTTGCCCAGCTAGAGGTGCTGTTATTGTGAGATAGAAACGTCTAGGAGCAACAACTGCTCGGCAGCGAAGTGTGGCAGTCCGACGGACTAATCTGGGTTTGGCAGATGCCAGGAGAACGCGACCTGCCCGAATGCTCACTGTAAAGTTTAGTGGAGGAGGAATAATGGTCTGGGACTGTTTTTGATAGTTCGGGCTAGGCCCCGTAGTTCCGGTCTTAACGCTATAGCATACAATGTCATTCTAGACTATTCTGTGCTTCCAACTTTGTGGCAACAGTTTTTGGAAAGCCCTTTCCTCTTTCAGCATGACAATACCCCCGTGCACAAAGTGAGGTCTATACAGAAATGGTTGGTCGAGATCAGTGTGGAAGAACTTGACTGGCCTGCACAGAGCCCTGACCTCAAACCCATTGAACACCTTTGGGATGAATTGGAACGCCGACAACGAGCCAGGCCTCATCGCCCAACATCAGTGCCTGACCTCACTAATGCTCTTGTGGCTGAATGGAAGCAAGTCCCCGGAGCAATGTTCCAACATCTAGTGGAAAGCCTTCCCAGAATTGTGGAGGCTGTTATAGCAGCAATGTTCCAACATCTAGTAGAAAGCCTTCCCAGAAGAGTGGAGGCTGTTATAGCAGCAATGTTCCAACATCTAGTGGAAAGCCTTCCCAGAAGAGTGGAGGCTGTTATGGCAGCAATGTTCCAACATCTAGTGGAAAGCCTTCCCAGAAGAGTGGAGGCTGTTATAGCAGCAATGTTCCAACATCTAATGGAAAGAAAATGTAGGAGGCTGTTATAGCAACGAAGGGGGGACCAACTCCATACTAACGCCCATGATTTTGTATGAGATGTTCGACGAGCAGGTGTCTACATACTTTTGGCCATGAAGAGTGTGTGTGTGTGTGTGATTTATTGTCACATACATCAGATAGGTGCAGTGAATTGTATTGTTTAACAGGGTCAACAATTCTTTTTTTTCATTCCCTTTCCAGATCCTGTGCATCCACCTGAAGCGGTTTAGACACGAGCTGATGTTCTCCACTAAGATCGGGACTCACGTCTCCTTCCCATTGGAGGGCCTGGAACTGCAGCCCTTCTTGGCCAAGGATAGCTCCGCCCGCACCACCTCCTACGACCTGCTGTCCGTCATCTGTCACCATGGCACCGCCAGCAGTGAGTGGTCGTTCAGCCCCCCCCCCCCCCCCCCCCCCGTCATAAGGTCTGTTCTTATGGAGGGAGACAGAGGGCTCTGCATCGACTGATAGAAACTTGTTCTAGCATGGGCCTTGAGGGCTTTCACTATTTTTTTTTTAAGTAATCAACTTCATGGGGATTGTTATCCTGTTCTCTTCTTGCAAACCCCAGGTTAACCTCCTTTCTCTTCCTCCTCTCCCTATCCTCCTCCTCTCGCCAGGTGGCCACTACATAGCCTACTGTAGGAATGACCTGAACAACCTCTGGTATGAGTTTGATGACCAGAGCGTCACCGAGGTGTCAGAGTCCTGCGTCCAGAATGCTGAGGCCTACGTACTGTTCTACAAGTAAGACAAACAGCATATCATATAACCAACACACCCTAGCAGTGGTATTATAACTACCTCCTCTAGGAGTGGTGTTATTATAACTACCTCCTCCTCCTCTAGGAGTGGTGTTATTATAACTACCTCCTCCTCCTCTAGGAGTGGTATTATTACAACTACCTCCTCCTCCTCTAGGAGAGTGGTATTATTATAACTACCTCCTCCTCCTCTAGGAGAGTGGTATTATTATAACTACCTCCTCCTCCTCTAGGAGTGGTATTATTATAACTACCTCCTCCTCCTCTAGGAGTGGTATTATTATAACTACCTCCTCTAGGAGAGTGGTATTATTATAACTACCTCCTCCTCCTCTAGGAGTGGTATTATTACAACTACCTCCTCCTCCTCTAGGAGTGGTATTATTATAACTACCTCCTCCTCCTCTAGGAGTGGTATTATTATAACTACCTCCTCTAGGAGAGTGGTATTATTACAACTACCTCCTTCTCCTCTAGGAGTGGTATTATTATAACTACCTCCTCCTCCTCTAGGAGAGTGGTATTATTATAACTACCTCCTCTTGGAGTGGTGTTATTATAACTACCTCCTCTAGGAGAGTGGTATTATTACAACTACCTCCTCCTCCTCTAGGAGTGGTATTATTATAACTACCTCCTCCTCCTCTAGCAGTGGTATTATTATAACTACCTCCTCCTCCTCTAGGAGAGTGGTATTATTATAACTACCTCCTCCTCCTCTAGGAGTGGTATTATTATAACTACCTCCTCCTCCTCTAGGAGTGGTATTATTATAACTACCTCCTCCTCCTCTAGGAGTGGTATTATTATAACTACCTCCTCCTCCTCTAGGAGTGGTATTATTATAACTACCTCCTCCTCCTCTAGGAGAGTGGTATTATTATAACCACCTCCTCCTCCTCTAGGAGTGGTGTTATTATAACTACCTCCTCCTCCTCTAGGAGAGTGGTATTATTATAACTACCTCCTCCTCTAGGAGTGGTATTATTATAACTACCTCCTCCTCCTCTAGGAGAGTGGTATTATTATAACCACCTCCTCCTCCTCTAGGAGAGTGGTATTATTATAACCACCTCCTCCTCCTCTAGGAGAGTGGTATTATTATAACTACCTCCTCCTCCTCTAGGAGTGGTGTTATTATAACTACCTCCTCTAGGAGTGGTATTATTATAACTACCTCCTCCTCCTCTAGGAGTGGTATTATTATAACTACCTCCTCCTCCTCTAGGAGTGGTATTATTATAACTACCTCCTCCTCCTCTAGGAGAGTGGTATTATTATAACTACCTCCTCCTCCTCTAGGAGTGGTATTATTATAACCACCTCCTCCTCCTCTAGGAGTGGTATTATTATAACTACCTCCTCCTCCTCTAGGAGAGTGGTATTATTATAACTACCTCCTCCTCCTCTAGGAGAGTGGTATTATTATAACTACCTCCTCCTCTAGGAGAGTGGTATTATTATAACTACCTCCTCCTCCTCTAGGAGAGTGGTATTATTATAACTACCTCCTCCTCCTCTAGGAGTGGTATTATTATAACTACCTCCTCCTCCTCTAGGAGAGTGGTATTATTATAACTACCTCCTCCTCCTCTAGGAGAGTGGTATTATTATAACTACCTCCTCCTCCTCTAGGAGTGGTATTATTATAACTACCTCCTCCTCCTCTAGGAGTGGTATTATTATAACTACCTCCTCCTCTAGGAGAGTGGTATTGTTATAACTACCTCCTCCTCCTCTAGGAGTGGTATTATTATAACTACCTCCTCCTCCTCTAGGAGTGGTATTGTTATAACTACCTCCTCTAGGAGTGGTATTATTATAACTACCTCCTCCTCCTCTAGGAGTGGTATTATTATAACTACCTCCTCCTCCTCTAGGAGTGGTATTATTATAACTACCTCCTCCTCCTCTAGGAGTGGTATTATTATAACCACCTCCTCCTCCTCTAGGAGTGGTATTATTATAACCACCTCCTCCTCCTCTAGGAGAGTGGTATTATTATAACCACCTCCTCCTCCTCTAGGAGTGGTATTATTATAACTACCTCCTCCTCTAGGAGTGGTATTATTATAACCACCTCCTCTAGGAGTGGTATTGTTATAACTACCTCCTCCTCCTCTAGGAGTGGTATTATTATAACTACCTCCTCCTCCTCTAGGAGAGTGGTATTATTATAACTACCTCCTCCTCCTCTAGGAGTGGTGTTATTATAACTACCTCCTCCTCCTCTAGGAGTGGTATTGTTATAACTACCTCCTCCTCCTCTAGGAGTGGTATTATTATAACTACCTCCTCCTCCTCTAGGAGAGTGGTATTATTATAACCACCTCCTCCTCTAGGAGTGGTATTATTACAACTACCTCCTCCTCCTCTAGGAGAGTGGTATTATTATAACCACCTCCTCTAGGAGAGTGGTATTATTATAACCACCACCTCCTCCTCCTCTAGGAGTGGTATTATTATAACTACCTCCTCCTCCTCTAGGAGAGTGGTGTTATTATAACTACCTCCTCCTCCTCTAGGAGAGTGGTATTATTACAACTACCTCCTCCTCCTCTAGGAGTGGTATTATTATAACTACCTCCTCCTCCTCTAGGAGTGGTATTATTACAACTACCTCCTCTAGGAGAGTGGTATTATTATAACTACCTCCTCTAGGAGAGTGGTATTATTACAACTACCTCCTCCTCCTCTAGGAGTGGTATTATTATAACTACCTCCTCCTCCTCTAGGAGTGGTATTATTATAACTACCTCCTCCTCCTCTAGGAGTGGTGTTATTATAACTACCTCCTCCTCCTCTAGGAGAGTGGTATTATTATAACTACCTCCTCCTCCTCTAGGAGTGGTATTATTACAACTACCTCCTCCTCCTCTAGGAGTGGTATTATTACAACTACCTCCTCCTCCTCTAGGAGTGGTATTATTATAACTACCTCCTCCTCTAGGAGAGTGGTATTATTATAACCTCCTCCTCCTCCTCTAGGAGTGGTATTATTATAACCTCCTCCTCCTCCTCTAGGAGTGGTATTATTATAACCACCTCCTCCTCCTCTAGGAGTGGTATTATTATAACTACCTCCTCCTCCTCTAGGAGTGGTATTATTATAACTACCTCCTCCTCCTCTAGGAGAGTGGTATTATTATAACTACCTCCTCCTCTAGGAGTGGTATTATTATAACTACATCCTCTAGGAGTGGTATTATTATAACCACCTCCTCCTCCTCTAGGAGAGTGGTATTATTATAACCACCTCCTCCTCCTCTAGGAGTGGTATTATTATAACCACCTCCTCCTCCTCTAGGAGTGGTATTATTATAACTACCTCCTCCTCCTCTAGGAGAGTGGTATTATTATAACTACCTCCTCTAGGAGTGGTATTATTATAACTACCTCCCCCTCCTCTAGGAGTGGTATTATTATAACTACCTCCTCTAGGAGAGTGGTGTTATTATAACTACCTCCTCTTCCTCTAGGAGTGGTATTATTATAACTACCTCCTCCTCCTCTAGGAGAGTGGTATTATTATAACTACCTCCTCTAGGAGAGTGGTGTTATTATAACTACCTCCTCCTCCTCTAGGAGTGGTATTATTATAACTACCTCCTCCTCCTCTAGGAGTGGTATTATTATAACTACCTCCTCCTCCTCTAGGAGTGGTATTATTATAACTACCTCCTCCTCTAGGAGTGGTATTATTATAACTACCTCCTCCTCCTCTAGGAGTGGTATTATTATAACTACCTCCTCCTCCTCTAGGAGTGGTATTATTATAACTACCTCCTCCTCCTCTAGGAGTGGTATTATTATAACTACCTCCTCCTCTAGGAGTGGTATTATTATAACTACCTCCTCCTCTAGGAGTGGTATTATTATAACTACCTCCTCCTCCTCTAGGAGTGGTATTATTATAACTACCTCCTCCTCTAGGAGTGGTATTATTATAACTACCTCCTCCTCCTCTAGGAGAGTGGTATTATTATAACTACCTCCTCCTCCTCTAGGAGTGGTATTATTATAACTACCTCCTCCTCCTCTAGGAGTGGTATTATTATAACTACCTCCTCTAGGAGTGGTATTATTACAACTACCTCCTCCTCCTCTAGGAGTGGTATTATTATAACTACCTCCTCCTCCTCTAGGAGTGGTATTATTATAACTACCTCCTCTAGGAGTGGTGTTATTATAACTACCTCCTCTAGGAGTGGTGTTATTATAACTACCTCCTCCTCCTCTAGGAGAGTGGTATTATTATAACTACCTCCTCCTCCTCTAGGAGAGTGGTATTATTATAACTACCTCCTCCTCCTCTAGGAGTGGTATTATTATAACTACCTCCTCCTCCTCTAGGAGAGTGGTGTTATTATAACTACCTCCTCCTCCTCTAGGAGAGTGGTATTATTATAACTACCTCCTCTAGGAGAGTGGTATTATTACAACTACCTCCTCCTCCTCTAGGAGTGGTATTATTACAACTACCTCCTCCTCCTCTAGGAGTGGTATTATTATAACTACCTCCTCCTCCTCTAGGAGTGGTATTATTATAACTACCTCCTCTAGGAGTGGTGTTATTATAACTACCTCCTCTAGGAGTGGTGTTATTATAACTACCTCCTCCTCCTCTAGGAGAGTGGTATTATTATAACTACCTCCTCCTCCTCTAGGAGAGTGGTATTATTATAACTACCTCCTCCTCCTCTAGGAGAGTGGTATTATTATAACTACCTCCTCCTCCTCTAGGAGTGGTATTATTATAACTACCTCCTCCTCCTCTAGGAGAGTGGTGTTATTATAACTACCTCCTCCTCCTCTAGGAGAGTGGTATTATTATAACTACCTCCTCCTCCTCTAGGAGTGGTATTATTATAACTACCTCCTCCTCCTCTAGGAGTGGTATTATTATAACTACCTCCTCCTCCTCTAGGAGAGTGGTATTATTATAACTACCTCCTCCTCCTCTAGGAGTGGTGTTATTATAACTACCTCCTCCTCCTCTAGGAGTGGTGTTATTATAACTACCTCCTCCTCCTCTAGGAGTGGTGTTATTATAACTACCTCCTCCTCTAGGAGTGGTATTATTACAACTACCTCCTCCTCTAGGAGTGGTATTATTATAACTACCTCCTCCTCCTCTAGGAGTGGTGTTATTATAACTACCTCCTCCTCCTCTAGGAGTGGTATTATTACAACTACCTCCTCCTCTAGGAGTGGTATTATTATAACTACCTCCTCCTCCTCTAGGAGTGGTGTTATTATAACTACCTCCTCCTCCTCTAGGAGTGGTGTTATTATAACTACCTCCTCCTCTAGGAGTGGTGTTATTATAACTACCTCCTCCTCTAGGAGTGGTATTATTATAACTACCTCCTCTAGGAGTGGTATTATTACAACTACCTCCTCCTCTAGGAGTGGTATTATTATAACTACCTCCTCCTCCTCTAGGAGTGGTGTTATTATAACTACCTCCTCCTCTAGGAGTGGTGTTATTATAACTACCTCCTCCTCTAGGAGTGGTATTATTATAACCACCTCCTCCTCCTCTAGGAGAGTGGTATTATTATAACCACCTCCTCTAGGAGAGTGGTATTATTATAACCACCTCCTCCTCTAGGAGTGGTGTGATAGATGAGGACTTATCACACAAAGCAACACAGCGTAAGACCACCACACTAAGAACAGTTATGAGACTTAATCCTTCACAGTGGGGTGACATCCTTCCTCTAGACATCAACAGCAGAATCCTTCCTCTTCTCTGGAGGCAGTGACTGTTTTACCAGATGATCATTATCTTGTTTTTTGTAAACAGGAAGTTTCCGTGCTCTGGTACCGACCACATCCGCTTAGTTGATTTAGTGCACGGTTACTAATGTGTACTGTTTGTGTCCCTCCAGGAAGAGCAACGAGGAGGCGCTGAAGGAGAGGAGGAAGGTGACGGGTCTACTCGGCGTGACGGAGCCCAGTCTGCTACAGTTCTACGTCTCCAGACAATGGCTCAACAAGTTCAAGACCTTCGCTGAGCCGGGACCCATCTCCAACGACGACTTCCTCTGCTCACACGGAGGTACGGAGCTATGGACTTTTATCTTTCCAACTATCCATGTCTGTCTCTATCAGACATTTATATATCTTTCTCTATCTGAATCAGCCAGCCAGCCAGACGGCCAGCCAGTCAGACAACCAACCAGACACAGTCAGACAACCAACCGGACACAGTCAGACAACCAACCGGACACAGTCAGACAACCAACCGGACACAGTCAGACAACCAACCGGACACAGTCAGACAACCAACCGGACACAGTCAGACAACCAACCGGACACAGTCAGACAACCAACCGGACACAGTCAGACAACCAACCGGACACAGTCAGACAACCAACCGGACACAGTCGGACACACACAGTCAGTCAGACACAGTCAGTCAGACAACCAACCGGACACAGTCAGACAACCAACCAGACACAGTCAGACAACCAACCGGACACAGTCAGACAACCAACCGGACACAGTCAGACAACCAACCGGACACAGTCAGACAACCAACCGGACACAGTCAGACAACCAACCGGACACAGTCAGACAACCAACCGGACACAGTCAGACAACCAACCGGACACAGTCAGACAACCAACCGGACACAGTCGGACACACACAGTCAGTCAGACACAGTCAGTCAGTCAAAGCAACTGGGTGAAATAAAGACCAAACGAATCCATGTTTACAGAGGATATTGGGTGATGTTAGTGGTACCCATTACCCATAATGACATGTGACGAAGATCTTTTTAAATGTTGTGTTGTCAGGCGTGCCTCCTGCCAAGGCCGCGTTCATCGACGATCTGGTAGTGATGCTGCCTCAGAACGCGTGGGACCACCTCTACAGCAGGTCAGCTTCATGCAGCTACACGGTACCGGCATTAAGTGGGATTATTGACTACGTTTACATGGCGGAGTATTAAACAGGAATGTTAGGGAAATCCTTTTTCTTGCATACAATGTTTTAATCAAACCTATATTAATTAATCAAGAGTTAGTCACAATAATCACATTATTGTGTCAGTGTAACCGTACCCATAGTTGCTAAAGTCGTGGTTTATAAGGTGTATTTTTACGGCGAGGAGCTTTGTCTGACGTCAGATAGCACGACGGCCGTCTCCTGGCATCGCATGCGGCTAAGGGGAGTGCTTACTGGTTCTGAGAGGTTTATTCACTCAGCTGTGTTTCAACGACTGAATTCTGGGACTGTGGTCCCTGGTCTAGGTGTTACTAAACTTGATTGGTCTGTCAAGGTTTTACTAAGCTGTGATTGGTCTGTCAAGGTTTTACTAAGCTGTGATTGGTCTGTCAATGTTTTACTAAGCTGTGATTGGTCTGTCAAGGTTTTACTAAGCTGTGATTGGTCTGTCAAGGTTTTACTAGGCTGTGGTTGGTCTGTCAAGTTGTTACTAAGTCGTGATTGGTCTGTCACAGTGTGTTACTAAGCTGTGAATGGTCTGTCAATGTGTGTTACTAAGCTGTGATTGGTCTGTCAGGGTGTGTTACTAAGCTGTGAATGGTCTGTCACAGTGTGTTACTAAGCTGTGAATGGTCTGTCAATGTGTGTTACTAAGCTGTGATTGGTGTGTCAAGGTTTTACTAAGCTGTGATTGGTCTGTCAAGGTTTTACTAAGCTGTGATTGGTCTGTCAAGGTTTTACTAAGCTGTGATTGGTCTGTCAAGGTTTTACTAGGCTGTGATTGGTCTGTCACAGTGTGTTACTAAGCTGTGAATGGTCTGTCAATGTTTTACTAAGCTGTGAATGGTCTGTCAGGGTGTGTTACTAAGCTGTGAATGGTCTGTCAATGTGTGTTACTAAGCTGTGATTGGTCTGTCAATGTGTGTTACTAAGCTGTGATTGGTCTGTCAGGGTGTGTTACTGAGCTGTGAATGGTCTGTCAATGTGTGTTACTAAGCTGTGATTGGTCTGTCAGGGTGTTTTACTAAGCTGTGAATGGTCTGTCAAGGTGTGTTACTGAGCTGTGATTAGTCTGGTCAAGGTGTGATACTGAGCTGTGATTGGTTTGTTGTCTAGGTACGGAGGCGGGCCTGCTGTCAACCACCTGTATGTGTGTCACACTTGTCAGACAGAGATTGAGAAGCTGGAGAAGAGACGCAGGACAGAGCTGGACATGTTTGTCCGGGTAAGGACGGATCACGGATACTTTCCTTTGCAGGATTTCTTCCACCCCAGCACTAACACACCTGTTTTAATGTTCTCAATTAATTTAAATGATAAACTTTCTCTCTCAAATCTCTTTCTTCCCATCCTCTCCCCTTCCCTCGCTCTTCTCCCTATCCTCCCCTTCCATCCCCTCTCTCCCCCCATCCCCTCTTCCTTCCTCTGTTCAGCTGAACAAGGCGTTTCAAGAGGAGGAGTCTCCACTGATCATCTACTGCATCAGCATGCAGTGGTTCAGAGAGTGGGAGGGCTTCGTCAAGGGAAAGAACAATGGTGAGTGGTTGGTTCAGAGAGTGGGAGGGCTTCGTCAAGGGAAAGAACAATGGTGAGTGGCTGGTTCAGAGAGTGGGAGGGCGTTGTCAAGGGAAAGAACAATGGTGAGTGGTTGGTTCAGAGAGTGGGAGGGCTTCCTCAAGGGAAAGAACAATGGTGAGTGGCTGGTTCAGAGATTAGGGAGGGCTTCGTCAAGGGAAAGAACAATGGTGAGTGGCTGGTTCAGAGAGTGGGAGGGCTTCGTCAAGGGAAAGGACTATGGTGAGTGGCTGGTTCAGAGAGTGGAAGGGCTTTGTCAAGGGAAAGGACAATGGTGAGTGGCTGGTTCAGAGAGTGGGAGGGCGTTGTCAAGGAAAAGAACAATGGTGAGTGGTTGGTTCAGAGAGTGTGAGGGCTTCCTCAAGGGAAAGAACAATGGTGAGTGGCTGGTTCAGAGATAGGGAGGGCTTCGTCAAGGGAAAGAACAATGGTGAGTGGCTGGTTCAGAGAGTGGGAGGGCTTCGTCAAGGGAAAGGACTATGGTGAGTGGCTGGTTCCGGAGAGTGGGAGGGCTTCGTCAAGGGAAAGGACAATGGTGAGTGGATGGTTCAGAGAGTGGGAGGGCTTCGTCAAGGGAAAGGACAATGGTGAGTGGCTGGTTCAGAGAGTGGGAGGGCTTCGTCAAGGGAAAGGACAATGGTGAGTGGCTGGTTCAGAGAGTGGGAGGGCTTAGTCAAGGGAAAGGACAATGGTGAGTGGCTGGTTCAGAGAGTGGGAGGGCTTCGTCAAGGGAAAGAACAATGGTGATTGGCTAAACAGATACACTACATGACCAAAACTATGTGGACACCTGCATGTCGAACATCTCATTCCAAAATCATGGGCTTTAAAAGGGAATTGGTCCCCATCTTTGCTACTACAACAGCCTCCACTGTTGGAACATTGCTGCAGGGACTTGCTTCCATTCAGCCACAAGAGCATTAGTGAGGTCGGGCATTTATGTTGGGCGATTAGGCCTGGCTCGCAGTCTGTGTTCCAATTCATCCCAAAGGTGTTCGATGGGGTTGACCATTCATCCCAGAGGTGTTCGATGGGGTTGACCATTCATCCCAGAGGTGTTCGATGGGGTTGACCATTCATCCCAGAGGTGTTCGATGGGGTTGACCATTCATCCCAGAGGTGTTCGATGGGGTTGACCATTCATCCCAGAGGTGTTCGATGGGGTTGACCATTCATCCCAGAGGTGTTCGATCTCGACAAACCATTTCTGTATGGACCTCACTTTGTGCACTAGGGGACTTCTCATGCTGAAACGGGAAAGGGCCTTCCCCAAACTGTTGCCACAAAGTTGGAAGCACAGAATGGTCTAGAATAACTAATGGCACCTGAGGAGATGGCTGCCGTTTTAAGGGCTCTTAACCAATTGTGCGTGTTTTTGTGCGTTATTTGTAACTTATTTTGTACATAATGTTTCTGCCACTTATGACCGAAAAGTCCTTCTAGATATCAGGACAGCGATAACTCACCTCGTACTGGACAAAGATTTTTTCTTTAACGAGTCGGACGCGAAGGATTTACTTCAGACATCGTCATTTGCAAGATAAAGAGATGGAGATATCGGGACGTAGGTCGGGGTGCCTCGTAAGGATCCGACAGGAGAAAGAGATGGAGATATCGGGACGTAGGTCGGGGTGCCTTGTAAGGATCCGACAGGAGAAAGAGATGGAGATATCAGGACGTAGGTCGGGGTGCCTCGTAAGGATCCGACAGGAGAAAGAGATGGAGATATCAGGACGTAGGTCAGGGTGCCTTGTAAGGATCCGACGGCGAATGGGTGTAATCTGCCTCTACCATCAGTCCTATTAGCTGACGTACAAATGGATAACAAAATAGACAAGCTACGATCATGAATATCCTACAAATGGGACATTAAAAACTGTAATGTCTTATGTTTCACCGAGTCGTGGCTGGAACAACGACACAGATAAAATACAGCTAGCTGGGTTTATACTGCCTCCGGAAAGACAAGGGGTGGAGGTCTGTCTTTTTGTCAATGACAGCTGGTGCACGAAATCTAATATTAAGTCTCAAGGTCACCTGAGGTAGAGTATTTCATGATAAGCTGTAGACCACACTATTTACCAAGAGTTTATCTATATTTTTCGTAACTGTCTATCTACCACCACAAACCAATGCTGGCACTAAGACTGCACTCAACAAGCTGTAATAGGCCATAATCAAACAGGAAAACACTCATCCAGAGGTGGCGCTCCTAGTGGCCGGGGTCTTTAATGCAAGGAAACTTAAATCGGCCAGGCGGATTACCAGGACGTGTCCTCCGGGCATGTGCTGACCAACTGGCAAGTATCTTCACTGACATTTTCAACATGTCCCTGACTGAGTCTGTAATACCAACATGTTTCAAGCAGACCACCATAGTCTCTGTGCCCAAGAACACTAAGGTAACCTGCCTAAGTGACTACTGACCCATAATACTCACGTCTGTAGCCATGAAGTGCTTTGAAAGGCTGGTCAGGGCTCACATCAACCCCATTATCCCAGAAACCCTAGACCCACTCCAATTTGCCTACCACCCCAACAGATCCACAGATGATGCGAGCTCTATTGCACTCCACACTGCCCTTTCACACCTGAACAAAAGGAACACCTATGTGAGAATGCTGTTCATTGACTACAGCTCAGCGTTCAACACCATAGTGCACTCAAAGCTCATCACTAAGCTAAGGACCCTGGGACTAAACACCTCCCTCTGCAACTGGATCCTGGACTTCCTGACGGGCCGCCCCCAGGTTGTAAGGATAGGTAGCAACACATCCGGCACGCTGATCCTCAACACGGGGGCCCCTCAGGGGTGCGTGCTCAGTCCCCCCCTGTACTCCCTGTTCACTCATGACTGAACTGCCAGGCACGACTCCAACACCATCATTAAGTTTGCTGATGACACAACAGTGGTAGACCTGATCACCAACAACGATGAGACAGCCTATAGGGAGGAGGTCAGAGACCTGGCCGTGTGGTGCCAGGACAACAACCTCTCCCTCAACGTAACCAAGACTAAGGAGATGATTGTGGACTACAGGAAAAGGAGGCCCGAGCACGCCCCCATTCTCATCGACGGGGCTATAGTGGAGCGGGTCGAGAGTTTCATCACCAACAAACTAACATGGTCCAAACACACCAGGACAGTTGTGAAGAGGGCACAACAAAGCCTATTCTCCCTCAGGAGACTGAAAAGATTTGGCATGGGTCCTCAGATCATTAAAAAGTTCTACAGCTGCACCATCGAGATCATCCTGACTGGTTGCATCATGCAAGGCACTACAGAGGGTACATCACTGGGGCCAACTTTCCTTCACTTTAACTCTACCTACATGTACATATTACCTCAATTACGTCAACTAAACGGTGCCCCCGCACATTGACTCTGTACCGGTGCCCCCTGTATATAACCTCCACATTGACTCTGTACCGTAACACCCTGTATATAGCCTCCACATTGACTCTGTACCAGTACCCCCTGTATATAGCCTCCACATTGACTCTGTACTGGTACCCCCTGTATATAGCCTCCACATTGACTCTGTACTGGTACCCCCTGTATATAGCCTCCACATTGACTCTGTACCGTAATACCCTGCATATAGCCTCCACATTGACTCTTTACCGTAACACCCTGTATATAGCCTCCACATTGACTCTGTACCGGTACCCCCCTGTATATAGCCTCCACATTGACTCTTTAACGTAATACCCTGTGTATATAGCCTCCGCATTGACTCTGTACCGGTACCCCCTGTATATAGCCTCCACATTGACTCTGTACCGGTACCCCCTGTATATAGCCTCCACATTGACTCTGTACCGTAATACCCTGTATATAGCCTCCACATTGACTCTGTACTGGTACCCCCTGTATATAGCCTCCACATTGACTCTGTACCGTAATACCCTGTATGTAGCCTCCACATTGACTCTGTACCGTAATACCCTGTATATAGCTTCCACATTGACTCTGTACCGTAACACCCTGTATATAGTCTCCACATTGACTCTGTACCGTAACACCCTGTATATAGCCTCCACATTGACTCTGTACCGTAATACCCTGTATATAGCCTCCACATTGACTCTGTACCGTAACACCCTGTATATAGCCTCCACATTGACTCTGTACCGTAATACCCTGTATATAGTCTCCACATTGACTCTGTACCGTAATACCCTGTATATAGCCTCCACATTGACTCTGTACCGTAACACCCTGTATATAGTCTCCACATTGACTCTGTACCGTAATACCCTGTATATAGCCTCCACATTGACTCTGTACCGTAATACCCTGTATATAGCCTCACTACTGTTATTGTACTGCTGCTATTTAACAGTTTATTTTTTACTCAACACTTGTTTTTCTTTAAACTGCGTTGTTGGTTAAGGGCTTGTCAGTAAGCTTTTCACTGTCAGGTCTACAGCTGTTGTATTCGGCGCATGTGACAAATAACATTTGATTTGAATGTCATTCTGTGCTGTAGCGTTAAGATTTCCCTTCACTGGAACTAAGGGGCCAAAGTCCAAACCATGAAAAACAGCCCCAGACCATTATTCCTCTTCCACCAAACTTTACAGTTGGCACTATACATTCGGGCAGGTCGCGTTCTCCTAGCATTCTCCTAAACCCAGATTTGTCCGTCGGACTGCCAGATGGTGAAGCGTGATTCATCGCTCCGGAGATCTTGTGTCAACTGCTCCAGAGTCCACTGGCATCGAGGTTTACACTCCAGTCGACGCTTGGCATTGTGCATGGTGATCTTAGGCTTGTGTGCGGCTGCTCGACCATGGAAACCCATTTCATGAGTCTCCTGACAAACAGTTAATGTGCTGACGTTGGTTCCAGAGGCAGTTTGGAAGTGTTGCAACCGAGCACAGACCACAGGACTCGGCGGTCCCGTTCTGTGAGATGGTGTGGCCTGCCACTTCGTGGCTGAGCCGTTGTTGCTCCTAGACGTTTCCACTTCACAATAACAGCACTTACAGTTGACCGTGGCAGCTCGAGCAGGGCAGAAATTCGATAAACTGACTTGTTGGAAAGTTGGCATCCTATGACGGTGCCAAGTTGAAAGTCACTGTGCTCTTCAGTAAGGCCATTATACCTCCAATGTTTGTCTATGGAGATTGCATGGCGGCGTGGCTGAAGTTGCCAAATCCACTCATTTGAAGGGGTGTCTAGATACTGCTGTATGGATAGAGTAGTTGGTGTGATTTGGAGTCTCCACCCCCAGCTGTTGAAAGGAGTGATATAATGTGCTATATAATGTGCTATAATGTGCTATATTATGTGCTATAATGTGCCATATTAGGCTGCCTTCAGACTACATTTTACGTGTCATAATAATTGATTTCCCTCTCCCTTGCAGATCCACCGGGACCAATCGATAACTCCAAGATCGCGATCAACAAGAATGGCCATCTAACACTCAGACAAGGTAACAGCCTGACCCAGTCAACTCTTCTGTCTTCTCCAAATCCTCTACTTATATAATGTCCTATCAGTGTGATGCTGATGGAACTGTTGTGGACACACTTGATCAAGATAGAAAAGCTACTAAATGTGTGCGTTATTTCTGTCTCATTAAATCTGTGTGCTACTTACTCCCTCAAGGAGCTGACTCGGGACAGATCTCTGAGGAGACATGGAACTTTCTCCACTCCGTCCACGGAGGAGGTCCGCTCGTAACAGTCCGGCCCAACGTCTCTCACCCCGAACTAGAGGCCTCCTCGCAGTCTAAGGACAAGATATAGGTGGAGATGTGCTACGTTTAAATCTACCTACATACCAACTCCTTCACATGAAACAACCTACCTACTGTACCAACCCCCTAACAGGAAACTACCTACCAACCCCCTAACAGGAAACTACCTACCTACCAACCCCCTAACAGGAAACTACCTAACTACCAACCCCTTAACAGGAAACTGCCTAACTACCAACCCCTTAACAGGAAACTACCTAACTACCAACCCCTTAACAGGAAACTACCTAACTACCAACCCCCTAACAGGAAACTACCTAACTACCAATCCCCTAACAGGAAACTACCTAACTACAGTGCCTTGCGAAAGTATTCGGCCCCCTTGAACTTTGCGACCTTTTGCCACATTTCAGGCTTCAAACATAAAGATATAAAACTGTATTTTTTTGTGAAGAATCAACAACAAGTGGGACACAATCATGAAGTGGAACGACATTTATTGGATATTTCAAACTTTTTGAACAAATCAAAAACTGAAAAATTGGGCGTGCTAAATTATTCAGCCCCCTTAAGTTAATACTTTGTAGCGCCACCTTTTGCTGCGATTACAGCTGTAAGTCGCTTGGGGTATGTCTCTATCAGTTTTGCACATCGAGAGACTGAAATGTTTTCCCATTCCTCCTTGCAAAACAGCTCGAGCTCAGTGAGGTTGGATGGAGAGCATTTGTGAACAGCAGTTTTCAGTTCTTTCCACAGATTCTCGATTGGATTCAGGTCTGGACTTTGACTTGGCCATTCTAACACCTGGATATGTTTATTTTTGAACCATTCCATTGTAGATTTTGCTTTATGTTTTGGATCATTGTCTTGTTGGAAGACAAATCTCCGTCCCAGTCTCAGGTCTTTTGCAGACGCCATCAGGTTTTCTTCCAGAATGGTCCTGTATTTGGCTCCATCCATCTTCCCATCAATTTTAACTATCTTCCCTGTCCCTGCTGAAGAAAAGCAGGCCCAAACCATGATGCTGCCACCACCATGTTTGACAGTGGGGATGGTGTGTTCAGGGTGATGAGCTGTGCTGCTTTTACGCCAAACATAACGTTTTGCATTGTTGCCAAAAAGTTCAATTTTGGTTTCATCTGACCAGAGCACATTCTTCCACATGTTTGGTGTGTCTCCCAGGTGGCTTGTGGCAAACTTTAAACGACACTTTTTATGGATATCTTTAAGAAATGGCTTTCTTCTTGCCACTCTTCCATAAAGGCCAGATTTGTGCAATATACGACTGATTGTTGTCCTATGGACAGAGTCTCCCACCTCAGCTGTAGATCTCTGCAGTTCATCCAGAGTGATCATGGGCCTCTTGGCTGCATCTCTGATCAGTCTTCTCCTTGTATGAGCTGAAAGTTTAGAGGGACGGCCAGGTCTTGGTCGATTTGCAGTGGTCTGATACTCCTTCCATTTCAATATTATCGCTTGCACAGTGCTCCTTGGGATGTTTAAAGCTTGGGAAATCTTTTTGTATCCAAATCCGGCTTTAAACTTCTTCACAACAGTATCTCGGACCTGCCTGGTGTGTTCCTTGTTCTTCATGATGCTCTCTGCGCTTTTAACGGACCTCTGAGACTATCACAGTGCAGGTGCATTTATACGGAGACTTGATTACACACAGGTGGATTGTATTTATCATCATTAGTCATTTAGGTCAACATTGGATCATTCAGAGATCCTCACTGAACTTCTGGAGAGAGTTTGCTGCACTGAAAGTAAAGGGGCTGAATAATTTTGCACGCCCGATTTTTCAGTTTTTGATTTGTTAAAAAAGTTTGAAATATCCAATAAATGTCGTTCCACCCCCTAACAGGACACCCCCAACACCGACCCCCTAACAGGACACCCCCAACACCGACCCCCTAACAGGACACCCCCAACACCGACCCCCTAACAGGACACCCCCAACACCGACCCCCTAACAGGACACCCCCAACACCGACCCCCTAACAGGACACCCCCAACACTGACCCCCTAACAGGACACCCCCAACACCGACCCCCTAACAGGACACCCCCAACACCGACCCCCTAACAGGACACCCCCAACACCGACCCCCTAACAGGAAACCCCCAACACCGGCCCCCTAACAGGAAACCCCCAACATCGGCCCCCTAACAGGAAACCCCCAACATCGGCCCCCTAACAGGAAACCCCCAACATCAGCCCCCTAACAGGAAACCCCCAACATCAGCCCCCTAACAGGAAACCCCCAACATCAGCCCCCTAACAGGAAACCCCTAACATCAGCCCCCTAACAGGAAACCCCTAACATCAGCCCCCTAACAGGAAACCCCCAACATCAGCCCCCTAACAGGAAACCCCCAACATCAGCCCCCTAACAGGAAACCCCCAACATCAGCCCCCTAACAGGAAACCCCCAACATCAGCCCCCTAACAGGAAACCCCCAACATCAGCCCCCTAACAGGAAACCCCCAACATCAGCCCCCTAACAGGAAACCCCCAACATCAGCCCCCTAACAGGAAACCCCCAACATCAGCCCCCTAACAGGAAACCCCCAACACCGAACACCGACCCCCTAACAGGACACCCCCAACACCGACCCCCTAACAGGACACCCCCAACATCGACCCCCTAACAGGACACCCCCAACACCGACCCCCTAACAGGACACCCCCAACACCGACCCCCTAACAGGAAACCCCCAACATCAGCCCCCTAACAGGAAACCCCCAACATCAGCCCCCTAACAGGAAACCCCCAACATCAGCCCCCTAACAGGAAACCCCCACCACCCTAACAGGAAACCCCCAACATCAGCCCTGAGTAAAACAACAACTAAAGCCTTTTATTTCGCACTTTACTTTTTATTTAAAAAGCGTTGGAACGAAGGATTTCCCTTCCTTGACCACCACAAAATGAACAGCCCTTCTTGACAACCGGGCGGAAGAATAAACATGTCTGAAAATAACATGATGACATGTTTCTACGTAAATGTAGAAATATATAAATTCTAATTGCACTGTAGAATAATACATGGGAACTGTGTCTGGTCATTTCCAGAACCAAGCATTTATTAATTTTGTTTGCAGGTTAAAAAAATGTATTTTTCCTGAATGCAGCGTTTGAAAAAACAACTTCTCTCTCTTGACCAAAATTGAGACAATGTCACTCTATATCAGGGATGGGAAACTTTAATGGGGGTGGGGGCCACAAAGGAATCGGAACTCATTATGAGGGGTCGTAATGGTTCATGGGCCTGCATACCCACACATGCAATCAGAGCCAGCCCTCTCCTTTTGGGGGCCCTGAGTGAAATTTTGATGACCCCCCCCTCTTGCGAGCAAAACATTTTAGCGGCACCCTTCTTGACAGCGGAGAGAGAGAATGTATGTTTTAGTTTATTTCCTGTAATCCTATACATTTTTGCAGTTTTAAAGCAAGTTTGCTGCAATTGTACACATTTTGCCATGGGGCGGTGAGAACATTTTTCAATTTTATAACAAATTTCATGCAATTCTACTTTTAAAAAAAAACACAACTGTTCTGATTCGGAATGGTTGATATGATTCTGGTTCTAGAAAACACAACTGTTCTGATTCAGAATGGCTGATATGATTCTGGTTCTATTAAACACAACTGTTCTGTTTTGGAATGGCTGATATGATTCTGGTTCTAGAAAACACAACTGTTCTGATTCAGAATGGCTGATATGATTCTGGTTCTAGAAAACACAACTGTTCTGATTCAGAATGGTTGATATGATTCTGGTTCTAGAAAACACAACTGTTCTGATTCAGAATGGCTGATATGATTCTGGTTCTATTAAACACAACTGTTCTGTTTCGGAATGGCTGATATGATTCTGGTTCTAGAAAACACAACTGTTCTGATTCAGAATGGTTGATATGATTCTGGTTCTATTAAACACAACTGTTCTGATTCAGAATGGCTGATATGATTCTGGTTCTATTAAACACAACTGTTCTGTTTCGGAATGGTTGATATGATTCTGGTTCTAGAAAACACAACTTCTAATTCAGAATGGTTGATATGATTCTGGTTCTAGAAAACACAACTTCTAATTCAGAATGGTTGATATGATTCTGGTTCTATGATTCTGTTAAACCCTGACAATGAAAGAACAGTGTAACGCAGACATGATTTCTCTTCACCTGTTTGTTTACTTAGCAACTTAATTTTAATCCTATTTATTACAGTGCTTGTTATGGTTTTAAGATCCAAGTTGAACATTTTGTATGGAAATGTATGTTTAATTGAATTGTGGACCAAAACTCTTGTGTATCACAACATTTTGTTTTGTTCTACCAACTAATCGGAACATCTCTGAAATACTAATTTCATTATAAGCGACCCTTTATTTCTGGATTCTGACTAATAACATTATATATATGGTTAGACTTGCAAGGTGTTGTAAAGAGCTGTTCTGATTCTGGTTCTATTAAACACAACTGTTCTTATTGGGAATGGTTGATATGATTCTGGTTCTATTAAACACATCTGTTCTGATTCTGGTTCTATTAAACACAACTGTTCTGATTCAGAATGGTTGATATGATTCTGGTTCTATAAAACACAACTGTTCTGATTCTGGTTCTATTAAACACAACTGTTCTGATTGGGAATGGTTGATATGATTCTGGTTCTATAAAACACAACTGTTCTGATTCTGGTTCTATTAAACACATCTGTTCTGATTGGGAATGGTTGATATGATTCTGGTTCTATAAAACACAACTGTTCTGATTCTGGTTCTATTAAACGCATCTGTTCTGATTGGGAATGGTTGATATGATTCTGGTTCTATAAAACACAACTGTTCTGATTCAGAATGGCTGATATGATTCTGGTTCTAGAAAACAACTGTTCTGATTCAGAATGGTTGATATGATTCTGGTTCTATAAAACACAACTGTTCTGATTCAGAATGGTTGATATGATTCTGGTTCTAGAAAACACAACTGTTCTGATTCAGAATGGTTGATATGATTCTGGTTCTAGAAAACACAACTTCTAATTCAGAATGGTTGATATGATTCTGGTTCTACGATTCTGTTAAACCCTGACAATGAAAGAACAGTGTAACGCAGACATGATTTCTCTTCACCTGTTTGTTTACTTAACAACTTAATTTTAATCCTATTTATTGCAATGCTTGTTATGGTTTTAAGATCCAAGTTGAACATTTTGTATGGAAATGTATGTTTAATTGAATTGTGGACCAAAACTCTTGTGTATCACAACATTTTGTTTTGTTCTACCAACTAATCGGAACATCTCTGAAATACTAATTTCATTATAAGCTACCCTTTATTTCTGGATTCTGACTAATAACATTATAGATATGGTTAGACTTGCAATGGAGACATGGCATTGGTAGCCCGAGCTACACCCAGTCTCGTCCAGGGGCCAAAGATGTCTTTCCTGTTCTCCTTTCAACAGGAAAAATGTAGTGTTTCATTTTGACAAGTTGTGGAACTAGGCAGAACACACAGACACACACACACACACAAGGCAGAACACACACACACACGGACCCCGTTGACTGGATAGAAAATATGTCTCCTGCCGAGTGTGGCAGCACACGATTTGCGGAAGTGAGGTGAGTGTAATTCTCTAGCTATCTTCACAAACCCATTTTTTTCCCTTCCAATAAACGATTTAGTCGGTCGTGATCAGAAGTGAAGCATAGACTTGCCATCTAATGAACAATTTTAGTGAAAAATTCGACCAAATAGTGAGCCCGTTATGCGAATGCTTTAGGAAAGTTGTTTACTAGCCGCTGTTAGCAAGCAGCAGCCTAGCCACAGAAGGAACTATTCCCTTATTGCACATCTTTATCCTAGCTTTGTTATTACGACTTTAGGCCACCCGCTAATGTCCATCAATTTAACGTTACTTACCAATGTTAAAGCTATGCGATTATCAACTCACTTACTTTAGTATTAATATAGCTTGTCAAATACTTGTAATATGCATAATAAACCATTACTCCTTAGCGAACCATTCATTTTAAGAATAGTAAGACTGATATATAATGTATATATTTAGTAAGACTGATATATAAATATATATATAACTAGTAAATTCAGTAACTATCCGGTGCGCCAATTGGCACTGTAACTCACCGCTAAGTGAGCTAGCTAACATTACTACTTTTATTTCATGTAATAAAAACATGTTGTTATCCGGTCATTTGCTAACTTTTGCGAGGAAACAAACAAAACAAAAACGGATGAGAAGAGCAGAAATATGTTAAGAATAGCAACCAGTTTATGGTGCATAATGCATATCAGGGTGCGACCAAGCTGCTGTCTGCAGCCTTTTCTAACGGGTTGGTTAGCATGTGGGCTAACGGTTTGATAGCCGGCTAGTTTGCATTGGTTTAAGCATTGGTAGGTAATAAGATGAACACACGACCACGGGGACTAGTTATCCTTCTCTTGTGAAATAGTAGCTACCGTATTTGGAGCGAGTTAAAGAACTACTTATTAAGACCCCTGCGCCTCAGTGTTGTCCAACTTGGGTCCTGTCGGCTGGAGTGCCATTACCGGGGATTTGGTGGAGGCAGTCCGGTCCTCTGAGTGGAGATATATATATATATTTATATAGGGCGGGGAAGTAAAGATGATGGGGTGAGAACAATAAAACTAAACGAAATACTCCATTGTTTACTCTATTGAATTAGTGAAGTTAAAAATAAATAAATTTTTTTTTTTTAAATGTATTGAATGTATTTATTTATTTTATTTATTTGTGAAGTTGGATCACATATCTACGTGCTACTAGCTACTCCACCGTTTCCTATACCAATCAAGGAAGCTAACTATCAGCTTTCCTTTCACACGCGGTTTAATTCGTTTTGTTCTTGTGACTTTTGATATGTTTACACGGGTTTAAAACCTGGCTTGGATAACTGTCAGGACGGGAACAATTAGAAAGGCTACGTCTCAATTTAAAGTTGATGTCATGCAACGCATCCTGGGCAGGAAGACATTAATGCTTGACATATACAACTTACACTTGGAGTTGTTGAAATGTTGTCTAGTACTGCCGCATCTCATGTTTACATGTTGCCAGACACTGAAATGGAATCCAATTCCATGCTACATAGTGCACTACTTCTGACCAGAGCCCTATTTTTAGTGCTTAGGGCTCTGGTCAAAAGTAGTACACTATATAGTGAATAGGGTTGACATTTGTGACAAAAGTAAATTACCATCATGGGAAATTGATCCCTTCCCTGCATAATGCCTCAAAGACCCTCTGCCTGCATGAGCAAATATCTGTCTGTCTGTCTGATAACACCCCCCCCCCCCCCCCCCCCCCCCTGTCTGTCTGTCTGTCTGTCTGTCTGTCTGACAACACCCCCCCCCCCCCCCTGTCTGTCTGTCTGACAACACCCCTGTCTGTCTGTCTGTCTGATAACACCCCCCCCCCCTGTCTGTTAGGGGGGGGTTGTGGTGTGTAGAGAGCTCTATGGGGGGGTGGTGGTGTGTAGAGAGCTCTATGGGGTGGTGGTGTGTAGAGAGCTCTATGGGGTAGTGCTGGTGGTGTGGTGTGTAGAGAGCTCTATGGGGGGGTGGTGTGTAGAGAGCTCTATGGGGGGGGGGGTGGTGTGTAGAGAACTCTATGGGGGGGTGGTGGTGTATGTAGAGAGCTCTATGGGGGGGTGGTGTGTAGAGAGCTCTATGGGGTGGTGGTGTGTAGAGAGCTCTATGGGGGGGGGTGTAGAGAGCTCTATGGGGGGGTGGTGGTGGTGTGGTGTATGTAGAGAGCTCTGTGGGGGGTGGTGGTGTGAGTCAGCTCACATAAACATGTTTTAGGAAGGTTAGGTCTGAATGACAAAACAATGCATCACATCATACCACAGGAAGGTAATGAAATGAACACACACACAGACAGTACTCTGTTCCCTATGTTAAGACAGGCATCGTAATCAGTTATTGACCGATTAAGTGATGGATGTGTTCTACCTGGGTAGAGGAGACAAAGGATGTGTTCCACCTGGGTAGAGGAGACAAAGGATGTGTTCTACCTGGGTAGAGGAGACAAAGGATGTGTTCTACCTGGGTAGAGGAGACAAAGGATGTGTTCTACCTGGGTAGAGGAGACAAAGGATGTGTTCTACCTGGGTAGAGGAGACAAAGGATGTGTTCTACCTGGGTAGAGGAGACAAAGGATGTGTTCTACCTGGGTAGAGGAGACAAAGGATGTGTTCTACCTGGGTAGAGGAGACAAAGGATGTGTTCTACCTGGGTAGAGGAGACAAAGGATGTGTTCTACCTGGGTAGAGGAGACAAAGTCCAGCTGGAGTCTGTCGAAGAACAAGAAGTCACCAAACCACAGAAGATTAAAATATGTGGGTTTTGGTGATGGCTTTATGGGAAAGCTAGCAACTTGTAAACAATTACCCATTTCTATAAGCAAGTCATATTTTTATAGTAGTGTTAAATAATAAACATTGGCTGTTAAGTAAATTATATTATGACTGTTGCCTCCCGTTTTAAGTTTATTTATGGTAAGGACGTTTGTGTTTGATAATTATTAGGTGGAGGTCCTAGCTACAGTGGTATTTTCAACCTAGCTTTTAGCTAGCTACAGTGATGCCTTCAACCTAGCCTAGCTTTTAGCTAGCTACAGTATAATCTTCAACCTAGCCTAGCTTTTAGCTAGCTACAGTATTATCTTCAACCTAGCCTAGCTTTTAGCTAGCTACAGTGATGCCTTCAACCTAGCCTAGCTTTTAGCTAGCTACAGTATAATCTTCAACCTAGCCTAGCTTTTAGCTAGCTACAGTATAATCTTCAACCTAGCCTAGCTTTTAGCTAGCTACAGTATATTATTTTCAACTTAGCCTAGCTTTTAGCTTGCTACAGTGGTATTTTCAATCTAGCCTAGCTTTTAGCTAGCTACAGTATTATATTCAACCTAGCCTAGCTTTTAGCTAGCTACAGTGGATTCTTCAACCTAGCCTAACTTTTAGCTAGCTACAGTGGTATTTTCAACCTAGCCTAGCTTTTAGCTAGCTACAGTATAATTTTCAACCTAGCCTAGCTTTTAGCTAGCTATAGTGGTATCGTCAACCTAGCGTAGATTTTAGCTAGCTGCTCTGCAGTGCAAGCTAGCTTGACTTGCTAGAAAGTTAGTTACTTGTTTCTCTAACATTTATTATCATCTTAAAACAATGTTTCTCCTGTCTTCCTGTCTTGAATGAAAAGGTAACATCTCCCTAAATAAATGCTATCTCTGACGGGAGACTAGGCTGTCCGTCCAGTAGTGGAATAAACTTGCATGAAGGTCACGATGTAAACGGGGGCATCAGATTACTAACGTTTTTCAAATGCGATGTTAAAAACGGTTGTTTTTGGAAAACCTGACCCTGAGAGCGAGAGATAAGGGATATGTCTCAAATGGCACCCTATTCCCTATATAGTGCACTTAGCCCTATGGCTAAGTAGTGCTATAGAGGGAATAGGGTACCATTTGGGATGTGACCTAGTGTTCCAGTCTACTTGTTTCCCCAGACAGACAAAGAGCACTCACAGCTGAAGCATCAAAGATGGGCTGACATTTGATTCTCTTTGAACTGGCAAGAGATGAAAGATACTGCCCTGCCCTTATTCACCCTCTGTCAATATACAGTTGAAGTCAGAAGTTTACATACACCTTAGACAAATACATTTAAACTCAGTTTTTCACATTTCCTGACATTTAATCATAGGAAAAATGTCCTGTCTTAGGTCAGTTAGGATCACCACTTTATTTTAAGATTGTGGAATGTCAGAATAATAGTAGAAAGAATGATTTATTTCAGCTTTTATTTCTTTCATCACATTCCAAGTGGGTCACAAGTTTACATACACTCAATTAGAATTTGGTAGCATTGCCTTTAAATTGTTTAACTCGGGGCAAACGTTTCGGGTAGCCTTCCACAAGCTTCCCACAATAAGTTGGGTGAATATTGGCCCATTCCTCCTGACAGATCTGGTGTAACGGAGTCAGGTTTGTAGGCCTCCTTGCTTGCACAAGCTTTTTCAGTTCTGCCCACACATTTTCTATAGGATTTTCTATAGGGCTTTATGATGGCCACTCCAATACCTTGACTTTGTTGTCCTTAAGCCATTTTGCCACAACTTTGGAAGTATGCTTGGGGTCATTGTCCATTTGGAAGACCCATTTGCGACCAAGCTTTAACTTCCTGACTGATGTCTTGAGATGTTGCTTCAATATATTCACATAGTTTTCCGTCCTCATGAGGCCATCTATTTTGTGAAGTCCACCAGCAAAGCACCCCCACAACATGATGCTGCCACCCCGTGCTTCACTGTTGGAGTGGTGTTCTTCAGCTTGCAAGCTTCCCCCTTTTTCCTCCAAACATAATGATGGTCATTATGACCAAACAGTTATATTTTTGTTTTATCAGACCAGAGGACATTTCTCCAAAAAGTATGATCTTTGTCTCCATGTGCAGTTGCAAACCATAGTCTGGCTTTTTTATGGCGGTTTTGGAGCAGTGGCTTCTTCCTTGCTTTGAGACCTTTCAAGTTGTGTCGATATAGGACTCGTTTTACTGTGGATATAGGACTCGTTTTACTGTGGATATAGATACTTTTGTACCTGTTTCCTCCAGCATCTTCACAAGGTAATTTGCTGTTGTTCTGGGATTGATTTGCACTTTTCAAACCAAAGTACATTCATCTCTAGGAGACGCGTCTCCTTCCTGAGCGGTATGACGGCTGCGTGGTCCTGTGGTGTTTATACTTGCGTACTATTGTTTGTACAGATGAACGTGGTACCTTCAGGCGTTTGGAAATTGCTCCCAAGGATGAACCAGACTTGTAGAGGTCTACAATTTGTTTTCTGAGGTCTTGGCTGATTTGATTTTCCCATGATGTCAAGCAAAGAGGCACTGAGTTTGAAGGTAGGCCTTGAAATACATCCACAGGTACACCTCCAATTGCCCTAAATGATGTCAATTAGCCTATCAGAATCTTCTAAATCCATGACATCATTTTCGGGAATTTTCCAAGATGTTTAAAGGCACAGTCAACTTAGTGTATGAAAACTTCTGATTCACTGGAATTGTGATTAAGTGAAATAATCTGTCTGTAAACAATTGTTGCAAATGTACTTGTGTCATGCACAAAGTAGATGTCCTAACCGACTTGCCAGAACTATAGTTTTTAACAAGAAATTTATGGAGTGGTTTGAAAAACAAGTTTTAATGACTCCAAACTAAGTGTATGTAAACTTCCGACTTCAACTGTAGCATCTCTGATTCTCTTACCTTATTCATCCTCTGTCAGTATAGCATCTCCCAACGCTGAACCTTATTCATCCTCTGTCAGTATAGCATCTCCCAACGCTGAACCTTATTCATCCTCTGTCATTATAGCATCTCCCAACACTGAACCTTATTCATCCTCTGTCAGTATAGCATCTCCCAACGCTGAACCTTATTCATCCTCTGTCAGTATAGCATCTCCCAATGCTGAACCTTATTCACCCTCTGTCAGTATAGCATCTCCCAACGCTGAACCCTATTCATCCTCTGTCAGTATATCATCTCCCAACGCTGAACCTTATTCCCAGTCTGTCAGTATAGCATCTCCCAACGCTGAACCTTATTCATCCTCTGTCAGTATAGCATCTCCCAACACTGAACCTTATTCATCCTCTGTCAGTATAGCATCTCCCAACGCTGAACCTTATTCATCCTCTGTCAGTATAGCATCTCCCAATGCTGAACCTTATTCACCCTCTGTCAGTATAGCATCTCCCAACGCTGAACCCTATTCATCCTCTGTCAGTATATCATCTCCCAACGCTGAACCTTATTCCCAGTCTGTCAGTATAGCATCTCCCAACGCTGAACCTTATTCATCCTCTGTCAGTATGGCATCTCCCAACGCTGAACCTTATTCATCCTTTGTCAGTATAGCATCTCCCAACGCTGAACCTTATTCATCCTCTGTCAGTATAGCATCTCCCAACGCTGAACCTTATTCCCAGTCTGTCAGTATAGCATCTCCCAACGCTGAACCTTATTCATCCTCTGTCAGTATAGCATCTCCCAACGCTGAACCTTATTCATCCTCTGTTAGTATAGCATCTCCCAACACTGAACCTTATTCCCAGTCTGTTAGTATAGCATCTCCCAACGCTGAACCTTATTCCCAGTCTGTTAGTATAGCATCTCCCAACGCTGAACCTTATTCCCAGTCTGTTAGTATAGCATCTCCCAACGCTGAACCTTATTCCCAGTCTGTCAGTATAGCATCTCCCAACACTGAACCTTATTCATCCTCTGTCAGTATATCATCTCCCAACGCTGAACCCTATTCATCCTCTGTCAGTATAGCATCGCCCAACGCTGAACCTTATTCCCAGTCTGTCAGTATAGCATCTCCCAACGCTGAACCTTATTCCCAGTCTGTCAGTATAGCATCTCCCAACGCTGAACCTTATTCCCAGTCTGTCAGTATAGCATCTCCCAACGCTGAACCTTATTCATCCTCTGTCAGTATATCATCTCCCAACGCTGAATCTGGTTCATGGATAATGGATCCCTTATGAAGCTTTATAACCTCTGTCTCCTCTATGCTCCCAGGTGCCCCACTTCTGTAGCAGAGGAGCGGGCAGCACGATGATATGCCTCTCGCCGTAGCATGGCCGCGTCACGTTCCTCGCGCGTCACAAGGTCATCGGTCGGGCTCAATGGATTGGACGAGAACTTCTGTGGCCGAACCCTCAGGAATCGCAGTATCGCCCAGCCGGAGGAGTGTCAGGGGTCACCCCTCCCCGGCAGCAGGGCCCCACGCTCTCCCAAGAAGAGACAAGATGACCAGGCCGGGGCCTCAGAGAAGCCTGGGGGTCACCAGGGAAAGGTAGCCCACCACAAGGCCACCTCCGTGGACGGGGAGACATGGGCAAGCCCCAGGAAGAGGGTCCTGTCCTGCTCAGAGAGAGAGGGGGTTGGGGGTTCGGAGAAGGCTGAGAACTGTGAAGGGAGGGGGAAGGAGACGTCAGGTGCTGTGGGGAGGGATGCCTCACCGCTCCTCAAAAGGGCCAAACGGTGCTTCCGCTCTGGGGAGTCGCATGGATCCAAGGATGACCTCCCGTTTGCGCCCCCCATGCCCGTCATCCCCGCCTCCCCCTGTGCCCCCTTAACGACTGTCAAGGAGAACAGTGAAGGGGGTGACCTGCTCAGACAAAACTCCACCGCAGCCTCACCTTCCTCTTCTTCACCTGACCTCAACAAGGAGGAAGGAGAGGAGGAGGAGGATGACGGCCATGTTCAGCAGCTCCTGAACTCCAACTCCCATAAGTCCTGTATCGGGCTGGGACAGACCAGCAGTAGCCCTGATGCTCAGACAAACTCCCTGTGTCTCAGCGCTGCCTCCAACACCACCTGTCCAGGTCCCGGTCCAGCACTGCTGAACGGCAGCCAGAGGGGGGCGCCCTGCCCCTCGCCCCCAGACCCCGTAGTGCCTTGTAGAAACTATGATGCTGGGCAGGAGGAAGGTAAAGATTATGATCCTGGGCAGGAGGAGGGGGGTAAAGACTCTGATCCTGGGCAGGAGGAGGGGGGTAAAGACTCTGATCCTGGGCAAGAGGGAGAGTGTAAAGACTCCGATCCTGGGCAGGAGGAGGGGGGTAAAGACTCTGATCCTGGGCAGGAGGAAGTTAAAGACTCTGATCCTGGGCAGGAGGAGGGGGGTAAAGACTCTGATCCTGGGCAGGAGGAAGTTAAAGACTCTGATCCTGGGCAGGAGGAGGGGGGTAAAGACTCTGATCCTGGGATGGAGGAGGAGGGTGAAGACTCTGATCCTGGGATGGAGGAGGAGGGTGAAGACTCTGATCCTGGAATGGAGGAGGGTGAAGACCCTGATCCTGGGCAGGAAGAGAGGGCTAAAGACTCTGATCCTGGGCAGGAGGAAGGGGGTAAAGACTCCGATCCTGGGCAGGAGGAGGGGGGTAAAGACTCTGATCCTGGGCAGGAGGAGGGGGGTAAAGAGTCTGATCCTGGGCAGGAGGAGGGGGGTAAAGACTCTGATCCTGGGCAGGAGGAAGGGGGTAAAGACTCCGATCCTGGGCAGGAGGAGGGGGGTAAAGACTCTGATCCTGGGCAGGAGGAAGTTAAAGACTCTGATCCTGGGCAGGAGGAGGGGGGTAAAGACTCTGATCCTGGGCAGGAGGAAGGGGGTAAAGACTCTGATCCTGGGCAGGAGGAAGTTAAAGACTCTGATCCTGGGATGGAGGAGGAGGGTGAAGACTCTGATCCTGGGATGGAGGAGGAGGGTAAAGACTCTGATCCTGGGCAGGAGGAAGTTAAAAACTCTGATCCTGGGATGGAGGAGGAGGGTGAAGACTCTGATCCTGGGATGGAGGAGGAGGGTAAAGACTCTGATCCTGGGCAGGAGGAAGTTAAAGACTCTGATCCTGGGATGGAGGAGGAGGGTGAAGACTCTGATCCTGGGCAGGAGGAGGGGGGTAAAGACTCTGATCCTGGGCAGGAGGAAGTTAAAGACTCTGATCCTGGGATGGAGGAGGAGGGTAAAGACTCAGGGGAGTGTCCTGCTCCTCTTCTGGCCTCCTTTGAGGAGGACTCCTCTACTCCCCACCTCTCTGTCAGAGAGGAGGAGGTGGAAGTGACACCGACCGAGGAGGAGAGTTGCGGCGGGGGAATTAACGGATGGTCGTTCATGCCGCTGGTGGTGCAGAACACTGTTGCCACCAGCATCATCATCAACAACAATATCATCAACAACAACATCAACAACGTAAACAACAACAACAATAACTCAGGAGAATTCACGATGCCACTGCTAGCCCCCCCAACACGCTCAGACCCACCCTGCACCCCCTCTATCTCCAGCACCTCGCCCCCCTCCTTCACAGAGCCCCACGAACACAGGTACACCCTGAGGACTTCGCCCCGTAGGGCGGCCTGCGGCGGGGGCAAGGCTGTGGCCCCCTGCTCCTCTCCCAGGGACCCTCTGAGGGAGGGGGTGGAGGCGGGGAGAGAGCTGGTCGCTACTCCTACCCTCTCCTCATGCTCCAGTATCCAGGCCAGGGAGGGGTCTCTCCTGTCTCCTCCGTCTGTCCCCATGGAGCAGGGGAACGGTGGGGCCAGAAGGGACAGGGTAGGATGGGACAGTACGGGCCATGGGGAGCTCTGTGAGACCAGGGGAGGCCTAGCGGAGGTTCCAGGAGGAGGAAGTCAACAGGAGGACGACCCAGACGTGTATTACTTTGAGTCAGATCACCTGACCCTCAAACATAACAAAGAGTACGTAGTGGGAGTTTATGGGATTATATATATATATATATATATACAGTCGTGGCCAAAAGTTTTGAGAATGACGCAAATATTAATTTTCCACAAAGTTTGCTGCTTCAGTGTCTTTAGATATTTTTGTCAGATGTTACTATGGATACTGAAGTATAATTACAAGCATTTCATAAGTGTCAAAGGCTTTTATTGACAATTACATGAAGTTGATGCAAAGAGTCAATATTTGCAGTGTTGACCCTTCTTTTTCAAGACCTCTGCAATCCGCCCTGGCATGCTGGCAATGAACTTCTGGGCCACATCCTGACTGACGGCAGCCCATTCTTGCATAATCAATGCTTGGAGTTTGTCAGAATTTGTGGGTTTTTGTTTGTCCACCCGCCTCTTGAGGATTGACCACAAGTTCTCAATGGGATTAAGGTCTGGGGAGTTTCCTGGCCATGGACCCAAAATATCGATGTTTTGTTCCTCGAGCCACTTAGTTATCACTTTTGCCTTATGGCAAGGTGGAAAAGGCATTGTTTGTCACCAAACTGTTCCTGGATGGTTTGGAGAAGTTGCTCTCGGAGGATGTGTTGGTACCATTCTTTATTCATGGCTGTGTTCTTAGGCAAAATTGTGAGTGAGCCCACTCCCTTGGCTGAGAAGCAACCCCACACATGAATGGTCTCAGGATGCTTTACTGTTGGCATATGACACAGGACTGATGGTAGCGCTCACCTTGTCTTCTCCGGACAAGCTTTTTTCCAGATGCCCCAAACAATCGGAAAGGGGATTCATCAGATAAAATGACTTTACCTCAGTCCTCAGCAGTCCAATCCCTGTACCATTTGCAGAATATCAGTCTGTCCCTGATGTTTTTCCTGGAGAGAAATTACTTATTTGCTGCCCTTCTTGACACCAGGCCATCCTCCAAAAGTCTTCGCCTCACTGTGCGTGCAGATGGCCTGCTGCCATTCCTGAGCAAGCTCTGTACTGGTGGTGCCCCGATCCCACAGCTGAATCAGCTTTAAAAGCTGTCCTGGCGCTTGCTGAACTTTCTTGGGCACCCTGAAGCCTTCTTCACAACAACTGAACCGCTCTCCTTGAAGTTCTTGATGATCCGATAAATGGTTGATTTAGGTGCAATCTTACTGGCAGCAATATCCTTGCCTGTGAAGCCCTTTTTGTGCAAAGCAATGATGCACGTGTTTCCTTGCAGGTAACCATGGTTGACAGAGGAAGAACAATGATTCCAAGCACCACCCTCCTTTTTAAGCTTCCAGTCTGTTATTCAAACTCAATCAGCATGACAGAGTGATCTCCAGCCTTGTCCTTGTCAACACTCACTCCTGTGTTTACGAGAGAATCACTGACATGATGTCAGCTGGTCCTTTTGTGGCAGGGCTGAAATGCACTGGAAATGTTTTTGGGGGATTCAGTTCATTTGCATGGCAAAGAGGGACTTTGCAATTAATTGCAATTCATCTGATCACTCTTCATAACATTCTGGAGTATATGCAAACTGAAGCAGCAGACTTTGTGAAAATTAATATTTGTGTCATTCTCAAAACTTTTGGCCACGGCTGTGTATATATATATATATATATTATACACACACACACACACACTGAGTGTTCAAAACATTAGGACCCCACACCCTCCCCACCCCCTTTTGCCCTCAGAGTGGGAGTGTGGAGGAGGAGGGAGTGTTTCCTGTTTTGGGACACAGACACAGCCTACCTCTGATCTGTTTCCTGTTTACATACATGCTGCTGTCTGTTTCTTCCATAGTGTGGATCCCTCCTAAATGGCACCCTATTCCCTATAATATAGTGCACTACTTTTGACCAGGGTACCAATTGGGACCTCTCCTGAGTTAATAATGTATTGTCCAGCTCCTGGAAGTTGGATTCCCTGATGCATGTTGTGCCCCCCCCCCCGTCCACCAGTTACCAGAGGTTACTCCAGACTGTAGGTGTGTTGGAGGCCCAGAGAACCCAGAGTATACGGGACTTGGAGCGTCTGGCCAGACAGCAGAGAGAAGCTCTCCGAGACCCCGTCAGCTTTGTGGAGCAGCTGCAGAAACAGGTACTGTACTTTACACAATAGGTTACAGCCTGTTATAACAGGTATATGTAGCATTATAACTCTAACCCTGCAGAAACAGGTAGTATACTGTATGAGCGCTGTCGTAATAGTACTAGTAACCCTCACCTGCAGAATCAGGTATATACAGGTATATAATATGGTTATAGCAGGTATATAATATGGTTATAACAGGTATATAATATGGTTATAACAGGTATATAATGTGGTTATAACAGGTATATAATATGGTTATAACGGGTATATAATGTGGTTATAACGGGTATATAATGTGGTTATAACAGGTATATAATGTGGTTATAACAGGTATATAATATGGTTATAACGGGTATATAATGTGGTTATAACAGGTATATAATATGGTTGTGATGGGTATATAATATGGTTATAACAGGTATATAATTTGGTTATAACAGGTATATAATATGGTTATAACGGGTATATAATGTGGTTATAACAGGTATATAATATGGTTGTGATGGGTATATAATATGGTTATAACAGGTATATAATTTGGTTATAACAGGTATATAATATGGTTGTGATGGGTATATAATATGGTTATAACAGGTATATAATTTGGTTATAACAGGTATATAATGTGGTTATAACAGGTATATAATGTGGTTATAACAGGTATATAATATGGTTATAACAGGTATATAATGTGGTTGTGACGGGTATATAATGTGTCTCTCTCTGTCTCTCTCTGTCTCTCTCTCTCTCTCTGTCTCTCTCTCTGTCTCTCTGTCTCTCTCTCTCTCTGTCTCTCTCTCTCTCTCTCTCTCTCTGTCTCTCTCTCTCTCTGTCTCTCTCTCTCTCTCTCTCTCTCTCTGTCTCTCTCTCTCTCTGTCTCTCTCTCTCTCTCTCTCTCTCTCTCTCTCTCTCTCTCTCTCTCTCTCTCTCTCTCTCTGTCTCTCTCTCTCTCTCTCTCTCTCTGTCTCTCTCTCTCTCTCTGTCTCTCTCTCTCTCTGTCTCTCTCTCTCTCTCTCTCTCTCTCTCTCTCTCTCTCTCTGTGTCTCTCTCTCTCTCTGTGTCTCTCTCTCTCTCTCTCTCTCTCTCTGTCTCTCTCTCTCTCTGTCTCTCCCTCTCTCTCTCTCTCTCTCTCTCTCTCTCTCTCTCTCTCTCTCTCTGTCTCTCTCTCTCTCTGTCTCTCTCTCTCTCTCTCTCTCTCTCTCTCTCTCTCTCTCTGTCTCTCTCTCTCTCTCTCTCTCTCTCTCTCTCTCTCTCTCTCTCTCTCTCTCTCTCTGTCTCTCTCTCTCTCTGTCTCTCTCTCTCTCTCTCTCTCTCTCTCTCTCTCTCTCTCTCTCTCTCTCTCTCTCTGTCTCTCTCTCTCTCTGTCTCTCTCTCTCTCTCTCTCTCTCTCTCTCTCTCTCTCTGTCTCTCTCTCTCTCTGTCTCTCTCTCTCTCTCTGTCTCTCTCTCTCTCTGTCTCTCTCTCTCTCTCTCTCTCTCTCTCTCTCTCTCTCTCTCTCTCTCTGTCTCTCTCTCTCTCTCTCTCTCTCTCTCTCTCTCTCTCTCTCTCTCTCTCTCTCTCTCTCTCTCAAATTCAAATTCAAATTCAAGCTGCTTTATTGGCATGAAAAACATTGTGTCAATATTGCCAAAGCAACAATGTATACAATATACATTGTAACAAAATTGTAAATGATAGCAAATAATAATATAAAATGGTAGTAAATAATAATACAAAAATAAATACAATAAAATGGTAACAGTCTACAGTAAACATTAATAATTATAGTAATAACAATAATAGTAATAATAAGTAAGTTACTGTTTACTATGCAGATGTTATTATTCAGTGTCCCTCAGGCTATGGCAGGAAAATACATATTTGGCTGCAAGAGGAGCCATTGCTCCTTCGCCCATGAGTATTCTTAGTTTTTCCTCTGGGTTCAATTTGTAAAAATGTGGAATATATGTAGTCATTTCTGTGAATAATGAATCTCTTTGTGAGGAATATTTATCACAGTAAAGGAGAAAGTGCATCTCTGTCTCTACCTCCCCTGTCATGCAGTGACCACATACACGCTCCTCTTTGGGTAGCCATGTCTTTTTATGTCTGCCGGTTTCTATTGCCAATCGGTGGTCACTCAGCCTGTACTTGGTAAGGATCTGTCTCTGCTTCGTATCTCTGACAGAGTAGAGATAATCAGCCAATTCATATTCTCTGTTTAGGGTCAGATAGCAATTTAGTCGGCTTTGGGATTTTGTTTCGTTTTTCCAGTATTGTAAATATGATTCCTTTGATTGGTTCATGATTTTGCTTATTGGAATTCTTTCTTTTGAAGCAGTGCTGGTGTCAGCTTGGTTGGTGAGGTCCAACACCAGCTGACTGAGAGGGCTCGTTTCTGGGCTCAGCTCTTGGGCTTGAAGTGCTTTAAATTGCATACTCGAATTTGGACTTGAATTTAGATGTAGCCAAAATTTTAATGATCTTTTCTGTATTTTCATTATTACTGGAAAACGGCCCAATTCTGCCCTACATGCATTAGTTGGTGTATTTCTCTGGACTTGTAGAATTTTCCGACAGAATTCTGCATGTAGGGCTTCAATTGGATGTTTGTCCCACATTTTAAAATCCAGTTTATTGAGTGGCCCCCAAACCTCACTTCCATAAAGTGCTATTGGTAGGATTACACTGTCAAATATTTTAGTCCAAATTCTAATTGGGATGTTGATTTTGAATAATTTCATTTTTATTGCATACATTGCTCTGCGGGCTTTTTCTTTGAGTGCCTTCACTCTCTCTCTCTGTCTCTGTCTCTGTCTCTCTCTCTCTCTCTCTCTCTCTCTCTGTCTCTCTCTGTCTCTGTCAATTCAATTCAATGTGGTTATAACAGGTATATCTGTCTCTGTCTCTCTCTATCTCTGTCTCTCTCTGTCTCTCTCTGTCTCTGTCTCTCTCTCTCTCTCTCTCTCTCTCTCTCTCTCTCTCTCTCTCTGTCTCTCTCTCTCTCTCTCTCTCTCTCTCTCTCTGTCTCTCTCTGTCTCTCTCTGTCTCTGTCTGTCTCTCTCTCTCTGTCTCTCTCTGTCTCTCTCTCTCTCTGTCTCTGTCTCTCTCTGTCTCTGTCAATTCAATTCAATGTGGTTATAACAGGTATATCTGTCTCTGTCTCTCTCTCTGTCTCTCTCTGTCTCTGTCTCTCTCTGTCTCTCTCTCTCTCTCTCTCTCTCTCTCTCTCTCTCTCTCTCTCTCTCTCTGTCTATCTGTCTCTCTCTCTCTCTCTCTGTCTATCTGTCTCTGTCTGTCTCTGTCTCTCTCTCACTCACTCACTCACTCACTCACTCACTCACTCACTCACTCACTCACAATTCAATTCAATTGAAGGGCTTAATTGGCAGGCAAAACATATGATGTTTACATTGCCAAAGCAAGTGAAATAGATAAACATTACACTCACAATAGTTCCAAAGGAATAGTCATGTCAAATGTCACACTATGTCCATATACAGTGTTGTAACGATGTGCAAATAGTTAAAGTACAAAAGGGTAAATAAACATAAATATCTCCCTCTCCTCTCAAAATTCATACACTGATCTAAACGACAAGGCTTTCTTATACAAATGCAAGAGGCTGTCGCCACGGTGACAGTCGCCCCAGGTGGTTCAACATGGCAGCTCTCAGCTGCTCGTCTTGGCTGTAAGCCTTGACGTGATCTGACAAAGAAGAACGTTAGGCCAAAGGCTACTTTCGAGGAACTAGTTCACATGTTTCCTGCCCGTACATGGATCCTCGTGATCTTTGTTCTAATTCTACGAGGCCACTTCCTGTTGACCTCTGACCTCTAACCTCAGGTGGAGTTGGACCTGCCGCGTCCCCAGAGAGTGGTTCAGCTGCCAGACGTCGCATGGGACCAGTACACGTCAGGACTGGGAGACTTCGAGAGGGAGTTCTGTGACAAGAAACGCACAACCAGGAGGCTCAAACTCATATTCGATAAGGGTGAGTTGACCAGGAGGCTCAAACTCATATTCGATAAGGGTGAGTTGACCAGGAGGCTCAAACTCATATTCGATAAGGGTAAGTCGACCAGGAGGCTCAAACTCATATTCGATAAGGGTAAGTTGACCAGGAGGCTCATATTCGATAAGGGTGAGTTGACCAGGAGGCTCATATTCGATAAGGGTGAGTTGACCTTGCCATGTATTGATTCAGTTGATTGATTCATTTAGTATATTTCCTCATTAGAATATATGGAATTTGTTTTGGAAATGCTTAACAGCTTTGTTGTTTTGTTAAATAGTGTAAATCATGTATTTATAAATCAATATTCTATATATATATATATATATATATATTATCCTGTAGTTAGGTTACCAGATGGACCAAAAAGCCCTCTGGATCCCAAGAAGGAGGAGGGTGAACCATCAACCCTGTACTCTGCTCTGCCCTCTAGTGACGCTCTTGAGAACAGCAACAACTCACAGGTACATCCCACTGTTAGCCCACAGGCTATACCCAAAGCCATGTCATTTAGGGCACAACTGCAGCTTGATAACAACATGGATGTGTTTGTTATGTAGCTAGCTAGGCCACAACAGCCTCCTTTCTCTACTAATTGCTTTCAAAGATCTCACAAGTCACCATGTTATTGTCATTTTACAGCCCCTTTGTCACACCTCACCAACCCATTCCTCTACCCATACTAGAGGATAAGAGATGGTATCTATGGAAACAAACCACCTCAATTTAATTGATTGTGTAGATTCTCCTGAACAAATATCACATCACGTCTGCATCCCAAATGGTAGCCTATTCCCCTACTGCCTACATAGCCTATTCCCCTACTACCTACATAGTCTATTCCCGTACTACCTACATAGTCTATTCCCCTACTACCTACATAGTCTATTCCCCTACTACCTACATAGCCTATTCCCCTACTACCTACATAGTCTATTCCCCTACTACCTACATAGCCTATTCCCCTACTACCTACATAGTCTATTCCCCTACTACCTACATAGCCTATTCCCCTACTACCTACATAGCCTATTCCCCTACTACCTACATAGTCTATTCCCCTACTACCTACATAGTCTATTCCCCTACTACCTACATAGTCTATTCCCCTACTGCCTACATAGTCTATTCCCCTACTGCCTACATAGTCTATTCCCCTACTACCTACATAGTCTATTCCCCTACTACCTACATAGTCTATTCCCCTACTACCTACATAGTCTATTCCCCTACTACCTACATAGTCTATTCCCCTACTACCTACATAGTCTATTCCCCTACTACCTACATAGTCTATTCCCCTACTACCTACATAGTCTATTCCCCTACTGCCTACATAGTCTATTCCCCTACTACCTACATAGTCTATTCCCCTACTGCCTACATAGTCTATTCCCCTACTGCCTACATAGTCTATTCCCCTACTGCCTACATAGTATATTCCCCTACTACCTACATAGTCTATTCCCCTACTACCTACATAGTCTATTCCCCTACTACCTACATAGTCTATTCCCCTACTACCTACATAGTCTATTCCCCTACTACCTACATAGTCTATTCCCCTACTGCCTACATAGTCTATTCCCCTACTACCTACATAGTCTATTCCCCTACTACCTACATAGTCTATTCCCCTACCTACTTAGTGTCCTTGGTCAAAAGGAGTCCACTATATAGAATAGTGTTCCATTTGTCCTTGGTCAAAAGGAGTCCACTATATAGAATAGTGTTCCATTTGGGATGCAGGCCATTGCGTCTTTAATTTATTGATCGTTTTGTATTCTCTCTTTGTTTCTTTTGTAAACACATCTACACTCTCATCTTCATGACTCTCTCTCTCTCTCTCACTTTTCTCATGGCAACAGGTCACACATGTTGCTGCTGTGATGGCACACTGTGGTATTTCACCCAGTAGATATGTGAGTTTATCAAAATTGGGTTTGTTTTTGAATTCGTTGTGGATCTGTGTAATCTGAGGGAAATATGTCTCTCTAATATAGTCATACATTGGGCAGGAGGTTAGGAAGTGCAGCTCAGTTTCCACCTCATTTTGTGGGCAGTGAGCACATAGCCTGTCTTCTCTTGAGAGCCAGGTCTGCCTACTGCGGTCTTTCTCAATAGCAAGGCTATGCTCACTGAGTCTGTACATAGTCAAAGCTTTCCTTAAGTTTGGGTCAATCACAGTGGTCAGGTATTCTGCCGCTGTGTACTCTCTGTTTAGGGCCAAATATCATTCTAGTTTGCTCTGTTAATTATTTCAAATGTGTCAAGTAACTATCTTTTTGTTTTCTCATGATTTGGTTGGGTCTAATTGTGTTGCTGTCCTGGGGCTCTGTAGGGTGTGTTTGTGTTTGTGAACAGAGCCCCAGGACCAGCTTGCTTAGGGGACTCTTCTCCAGGTTCATCTCTCTGTAGGTGATGGCTTTGTTATGGAAGGTTTGATAATCGCTTCCTTTTAGGTGGTTGTAGAATTTAACGGCTCTAATTCTGGATTTTGATAATTAGAGGGTATCGGCCTAATTCTGCTCTGAATGCATTATTTGGTGTTTTACGTTGTACAGTCGTGGCCAAAAGTTTTGAGAATGACACAAATATACATTTTCACAAAGTCTGTTGCTTGAATTTGTGTGATGGCAATATGCATATACTCCATATACTCCAGAATGTTATGAAGAGTGATGCCATGCAAATGAACTGAATCCCCCAAAAACATTTCCACTGCATTTCAGGCCTGCCACAAAAGGACCAGCTGACATCATGTCAGTGATACTCTCGTTAACACAGGTGTGAGTGTTGACGAGGACAAGGCTGGAGATCACTCTGTCGTGCTGATTGAGTTTGAATAACAGACTGGAAGCTTCAGAAGGAGGGTGGTGCTTGGAATCATTGTTCTTCCTCTGTCAACCATGGTTACCTGCAAGGAAACACGTGCATCATTGCTTTGCACAAAAAGGGCTTCACAGGCAAAGATATTACTGCCAGTAAGATTGCACCTAAATCAACCATTTATCGGCTCATCAAGAACTTCAAGGAGAGCGGTTCAGTTGTTGTGAAGAAGGCTTCAGGGTGCCCAAGAAAGTTCAGCAAGCGCCAGGACAGCTTTTAAAGCTGATTCAGCTGTGGGATCGGGGCACCACCAGTACAGAGCTTGCTCAGGAATGGCAGCAGGCCATCTGCACGCACAGTTAGGCGAAGACTTTTAGAGGATGGCCTGGTGTCAAGAAGGGCAGCAAAGAAGCCATTTCTCTCCAGGAAAAACATCAGGGACAGACTGATATTCTGATAAAGGTACAGGGATTGGACTGCTGAGGGCTGGGGTAAAGTAATTTTATCTGATGAATCCCCTTTCCGATTGTTTGGGGCATCTGGAAAAAAGCTTGTCCGGAGAAGACAAGGTGAGCGCTACCATCAGTCCTGTGTCATGCCAACAGTAAAGCATCCTGATACCATTCATGTGTGGGGTTTCTTCTCAGCCAAGGGAGTGGGCTCACTCACATATTTGCCTAAGAACACAGCCATGAATAAAGAATGGTACCGACACATCCTCCGAGAGCAACTTCTCTCAACCATCCAGGAACAGTTTGGTGACGAACAATGCTTGTTCCAGCACGATGGAGCACCTTGACATAAGGCAAAAGTGATAACTAAGTGGCTCGAGGAACAAAACATCGATATTTTGGGTCCATGGCCAGTAAACTCCCCAGACCTTAATCCCATTGAGAAGAGGCGGATGGACAAACAAAAACCCACAAAGTCTGACAATCTCCAAGCATTGATTATGCAAGAATGGGCTGCCATCAGTCAGCACGTGGCCCAGAAGTTCATTGCCAGCATGCCAGGGCGGATTGCAGAGGTCTTGAAAAAGAAGGGTCAACACTGCAAATATTGACTCTTTGCATCAACTTCATGTAATTGTCAATAAAAGCCTTTGACACTTATGAAATGCTTGTAATTATACTTCAGTATCCATAGTAACATCTGACACAAATATCTAAAGACACTGAAGCAGCAAACTTTGTGAAAATTCATATTTGTGTCATTCTCAAAACTTTTGGCCACGACTGTACACAGAGGGTATTTTTGCAGAATTCTGCATGAAGAGTCTCAAATTGGTATTTGTCCCATTTTGTGAATTCTTGGTTGGTGAGCGGACCCCAGACCTCACAACCATAAAGGGCAATGGGTTTTATAACTGATTCAAGTGTTTTTAGCCATATCCTAATTGGCATGTCAAATTTTATATCCCTTTTGATGGCATAGAATGCCCTTCTTGCCTTGTCTCTCAGATCGTTCACAGCTTTGTGGAAGTTACCTGTGGTGCTGATGTTTAGGCCGAGGTATGTATCGTTTTTTTGTGTGCTCTTGGGCATGATCTACAGTGCCTTGCGAAAGTATTCGGCCCCCTTGAACTTTGCGACCTTTTGCCACATTTCAGGCTTCAAACATAAAGATATAAAACTGTATTTTTTTGTGAAGAATCAACAACAAGTGGGACACAATCATGAAGTGGAACGACATTTATTGGATATTTCAAACTTTTTTAACAAATCAAAAACTGAAAAATTGGGCGTGCAAAATTATTCAGCCCCTTTACTTTCAGTGCAGCAAACTCTCTCCAGAAGTTCAGTGAGGATCTCTGAATGATCCAATGTTGACCTAAATGACTAATGATGATAAATACAATCCACCTGTGTGTAATCAAGTCTCTGTATAAATGCACCTGCACTGTGATAGTCTCAGAGGTCCGTTAAAAGCGCAGAGAGCATCATGAAGAACAAGGAACACACCAGGCAGGTCCGAGATACTGTTGTGAAGAAGTTTAAAGCCGGATTTGGATACAAAAATATTTCCCAAGCTTTAAACTTCCCAAGGAGCACTGTGCAAGCGATAATATTGAAATGGAAGGAGTATCAGACCACTGCAAATCTACCAAGACCTGGCCGTCTCTCTAAACTTTCAGCTCATACAAGGAGAAGACTGATCAGAGATGCAGCCAAGAGGCCCATGATCACTCTGGATGAACTGCAGAGATCTACAGCTGAGGTGGGAGACTCTGTCCATAGGACAACAATCAGTCGTATATTGCACAAATCTGGCCTTTATGGAAAAGTGGCAAGAAGAAAGCCATTTCTTAAAGATATCCATAAAAAGTGTTGTTTAAAGTTTGCCACAAGCCACCTGGGAGACACACCAAACATGTGGAAGAAGGTGCTCTGGTCAGATGAAACCAAAATTTAACTTTTTGGCAACAATGCAAAACGTTATGTTTGGCGTAAAAGCAACACAGCTGAACACACCATCCCCACTGTCAAACATGGTGGTGGCAGCATCATGGTTTGGGCCTGCTTTTCTTCAGCAGGGACAGGGAAGATGGTTAAAATTGATGGGAAGATGGATGGAGCCAAATACAGGACCATTCTGGAAGAAAACCTGATGGAGTCTGCAAAAGACCTGAGACTGGGACGGAGATTTGTCTTCCAACAAGACAATGATCCAAAACATAAAGCAAAATCTACAATGGAATGGTTCAAAAATAAACATATCCAGGTGTTAGAATGGCCAAGTCAAAGTCCAGACCTGAATCCAATCGAGAATCTGTGGAAAGAACTGAAAACTGCTGTTCACAAATGCTCTCCATCCAACCTCACTGAGCTCGAGCTGTTTTGCAAGGAGGAATGGGAAAAAATGTCAGTCTCTCGATGTGCAAAACTGATAGAGACATACCCCAAGCGACTTACAGCTGTAATCGCAGCAAAAGGTGGCGCTACAAAGTATTAACTTAAGGGGGCTGAATAATTTTGCACGCCCAATTTTTCAGTTTTTGATTTGTTAAAAAAGTTTGAAATATCCAATAAATGTCGTTCCACTTCATGATTGTGTCCCACTTGTTGTTGATTCTTCACAAAAAAATACAGTTTTATATCTTTATGTTTGAAGCCTGAAATGTGGCAAAAGGTCGCAAAGTTCAAGGGGGCCGAATACTTTCGCAAGGCACTGTATATCTAGATGGAATTGTGGTCCTGCCTACTGGACCTTATTTGGAACACCATTATTTTTGTCTTACTGAGATTTACTGTCAGTAAGGTCCCACAGTTGACAGTGCATGTCAGCAAAACCAAGCCATGAGGTTAAAGGAATTGTCCGTAGAGCTCCGAGACAGGATTGTGTCGAGGCACAGATCTGGGGAAGGGTACCAAAAATATTCTACAGCATTGAAGGTCCCCAAGAACACAGTGGGAAAGATACCAAAAACCATCATTCTTAAATGGAAGATGTTTGGAACCACAAAGACTCTTCCAAGCTGCTCGGCCAAACTGAGCAATCTGTGGAGAAGGACCTTGGTCAGGGAGGTGAGTTCCTCTGTGGAAATAGGGGAACCTTCCAGAAGGACAACTGGCACCACCATCCCTACGGTGAAGCATGGTGGTGGCAGCATCAAGCTGTGGGGATGTTTTTCAGCGGCAGGGACTGGGAAACTAGTCAGGATTGAGGGAAAGATGAACGAAGCGCAGTACAGCAAAATCCTTGATGAAAACCTGCTCCAGAACACTCAGGATCTCAGACTGGGGCAAAGGTTCACTTTCCAACAGGACAACGACCCTAAGCACACAACCAAGACAACGCATGAGTGGCTTCAGGACAAGTCTCTGTGCCATCCGTTTTGTCACCAAAGCCCCATATACTACCCACCACTGCGACCTGTATGCCCTTGTTGGCTGGCCCTAGCATCATACTCGTCGCCAAACCCACTGGCTCCAGGTCATCTACAAGACCCTGCTAGGTAAAGTCCCGCCTTATCTCTGCTCGCTGGTAGCAGCACCCACCGGTAGCAGCACCCACCTGTAGCACGCGCTCCAGCAGGTATATTTCACTGGTCACCCCCAAAGCCAATTCCTCCTTTGGCTGCCTCTCCTTCCAGTTCTCTGCTGCCAATGACTGGAACGAACTGCAAAAATCTCTGAAACTGGAAACACTTATCTCCCTCACTAGCTTTAAGCACCAGCTGTCAGAGCAGCTCACAGATCACTGCACCTGTACATTGCCCATCTGTAAATAGCCCAAACAACTACCTCTTCCCCTACTGTATTTATTTATTTATTTTGCTCCTTTGCACCCCAGTATTTCTACTTTGCACACTCATCTACTGCAAATCTACCATTCCAGTGTTTTACTTGCTATATTGTATTTACTTCACCACCATGGCCTTTTTTCCCCCCTTTACCTCCCTTATCTCACCTCATTTGCTCACATTGTATATAGACTTATTTTTCTACTGTATTATTGACTGTATGTTTGTTTTACTCCATGTGTAACTCTGTGTTGTTGTAAGTGTCAAACTGCTTTGCTTTATCTTGGCCAGGTTGCAGTTGTAAATGAGAACGTGTTCTCAACTTGCCTACCTGGTTAAATAAAGGTGAAATAAATAAATAAATGCCCTAGAGTGGCCCAGCCAGAGCCCAAACTAGAACCCGATCAAACATCTCTGGAGAGACCTGAAAATATATGTGCCGCGATGCTCCCCATCCAACCTGACAGAGGTTGAGAGGATCTGCAGAGAAGAATGGGAGAAACTCCCCAAATACAGGTGTGCCAAGCTTGTAGTGTCATACCCAAGAAGACTCAAGTCTGTAATCACTGCCAAAGGTGCTTCAACAAAGTACTGAGGTGTAGGGTCTGAATACTGATGTAAATATGATATTTAGGTAAAAAAATGTTTTATACATTTCTAAAATATTTTTTTTGCTTTGTCATTATGGGGTATTGTGATGTCATTATGGGGTATTGTGATGTCATTATGGGGTATTGTGATGTTATTATGGGGTATTGTGATGTTATTATGGGGTATTGTGATGTCATTATGGGGTATTGTGATGTCATTATGGGGTATTGTGATGTCATTATGGGGTATTGTGATGTCATTATGGGGTATTGTGATGTCATTATGGGGTATTGTGATGACATTATGGGGTATTGTGATGACATTATGGGGTATTGTGATGACATTATGGGGTATTGTGATGACATTATGGGGTATTGTGATGACATTATGGGGTATTGTGATGACATTATGGGGTATTGTGATGTCAATATGGGATATTGTGATGTCATTATGGGGTATTGTGATGTCATTATGGGGTATTGTGATGTCAATATGGGGTATTGTGATGTCATTATGGGGTATTGTGATGTCAATATGGGGTATTGTGATGTCATTATGGGGTATTGTGATGTCATTATGGGGTATTGTGATGACATTATGGGGTATTGTGATGACATTATGGGGTATTGTGATGACATTATGGGGTATTGTGATGACATGGGGTATTGTGATGTCATTATGGGGTATTGTGATGTCATTATGGGGTATTGTGATGACATTATGGGGTATTGTGATGACATTATGGGGTATTGTGATGTCATTATGGGGTATTGTGATGTCTTTATGGGGTATTGTGATGTCATTATGGGGTATTGTGATGTCATTATGGGGTATTGTGATGTCATTATGCGGTATTGTGATGTCATTATGGGGTATTGTGATGTCTTTATGGGGTATTGTGATGTCATTATGGGGTATTGTGATGTCATTATGGGGTATTGTGATGTCATTATGGGGTATTGTGATGTCATTATGGGGTATTGTGATGTCATTATGGGGTATTGTGATGTCATTATGGGGTATTGTGATGTCATTATGGGGTATTGTGATGTCATTATGGGGTATTGTGATGACATTATGGGGTATTGTGATGACATTATGGGGTATTGTGATGTCATTATGGGGTATTGTGATGACATTATGGGGTATTGTGATGTCATTATGGGGTATTGTGATGTCATTATGGGGTATTGTGATGTCATTATGGGGTATTGTGATGTCATTATGGGGTATTGTGATGTCATTATGGGGTATTGTGATGTCTTTATGGGGTATTGTGATGTCATTATGGGGTATTGTGATGTCTTTATGGGGTATTGTGATGTCTTTATGGGGTATTGTGATGTTATTATGGGGTATTGTGATGTCATTATGGGGTATTGTGATGTCTTTATGGGGTATTGTGATGTCTTTATGGGGTATTGTGATGTCATTATGGGGTATTGTGATGACATTATGGGGTATTGTGATGTCATTATGGGGTATTGTGATGTTATTATGGGGTATTGTGATGTCTTTATGGGGTATTGTGATGTCATTATGGGGTATTGTGATGACATTATGGGGTATTGTGATGTCATTATGGGGTATTGTGATGACATTATGGGGTATTGTGATGTCTTTATGGGGTATTGTGATGTCATTATGGGGTATTGTGATGTCATTATGGGGTATTGTGATGACATTATGGGGTATTGTGATGTCTTTATGGGGTATTGTGATGTCATTATGGGGTATTGTGATGACATTATGGGGTATTGTGATGACATTATGGGGTATTGGGATGTCTTTATGGGGTATTGTGATGTCTTTATGGGGTATTGTGATGACATTATGGGGTATTGTGATGTCAATATGGGGTATTGTGATGACATTATGGGGTATTGTGATGACATTATGGGGTATTGTGATGTCATTATGGGGTATTGTGATGACATTATGGGGTATTGTGATGTCTTTATGGGGTATTGTGATGTCATTATGGGGTATTGTGATGTCATTATGGGGTATTGTGATGACATTATGGGGTATTGTGATGTCTTTATGGGGTATTGTGATGTCATTATGGGGTATTGTGATGACATTATGGGGTATTGTGATGACATTATGGGGTATTGGGATGTCTTTATGGGGTATTGTGATGTCTTTATGGGGTATTGTGATGACATTATGGGGTATTGTGATGTCAATATGGGGTATTGTGATGACATTATGGGGTATTGTGATGTCTTTATGGGGTATTGTGATGTCATTATGGGGTGTTGTGATGTCATTATGGGGTATTGTGATGTCATTATGGGGTATTGTGATGACATTATGGGGTATTGGGATGTCTTTATGGGGTATTGTGATGTCATTATGGGGTATTGTGATGTCATGGGGTATTGTGATGTCATTATGGGGTATTGTGATGTCATTATGGGGTATTGTGATGTCATTATGGGGTATTGTGATGTCAATATGGGGTATTGTGATGTCATTATGGGGTATTGTGATGTTATTATGGGGTATTGTGATGTCATTATGGGGTATTGTGATGTCATTATGGGGTATTGTGATGTCTTTATGGGGTATTGTGATGTCATTATGGGGTATTGTGATGTCATTATGGGGTATTGTGATGTCATTATGGGGTATTGTGATGTCATTATGGGGTATTGTGATGTCATTATGGGGTATTGTGATGTTATTATGGGGTATTGTGATGTCATTATGGGGTATTGTGATGTCATTATGGGGTATTGTGATGTTATTATGGGGTATTGTGATGTCATTATGGGGTATTGTGATGACATTATGGGGTATTGTGATGACATTATGGGGTATTGGGATGTCTTTATGGGGTATTGTGATGTCTTTATGGGGTATTGTGATGACATTATGGGGTATTGTGATGTCAATATGGGGTATTGTGATGACATTATGGGGTATTGTGATGTCTTTATGGGGTATTGTGATGTCATTATGGGGTATTGTGATGACATTATGGGGTATTGTGATGTCATTATGGGGTATTGTGATGTCATTATGGGGTATTGTGATGACATTATGGGGTATTGGGATGTCTTTATGGGGTATTGTGATGTCATTATGGGGTATTGTGATGTCATTATGGGGTATTGTGATGTCATTATGGGGTATTGTGATGTCATTATGGGGTATTGTGATGTCATTATGGGGTATTGTGATGTCATTATGGGGTATTGTGATGTCATTATGGGGTATTGTGATGTCATTATGGGGTATTGTGATGTCTTTATGGGGTATTGTGATGTCATTATGGGGTATTGTGATGTCTTTATGGGGTATTGTGATGTCTTTATGGGGTATTGTGATGTCTTTATGGGGTATTGTGATGTTTTTATGGGGTATTGTGATGTCTTTATGGGGTATTGTGATGTCATTATGGGGTATTGTGATGTCTTTATGGGGTATTGTGATGTCATTATGGGGTATTGTGATGTCTTTATGGGGTATTGTGATGTCTTTATGGGGTATTGTGATGTCATTATGGGGTATTGTGATGACATTATGGGGTATTGTGATGTCATTATGGGGTATTGTGATGTTATTATGGGGTATTGTGATGTCTTTATGGGGTATTGTGATGTCATTATGGGGTATTGTGATGACATTATGGGGTATTGTGATGTCATTATGGGGTATTGTGATGACATTATGGGGTATTGTGATGTCTTTATGGGGTATTGTGATGTCATTATGGGGTATTGTGATGTCATTATGGGGTATTGTGATGACATTATGGGGTATTGTGATGTCTTTATGGGGTATTGTGATGTCATTATGGGGTATTGTGATGACATTATGGGGTATTGTGATGACATTATGGGGTATTGGGATGTCTTTATGGGGTATTGTGATGTCTTTATGGGGTATTGTGATGACATTATGGGGTATTGTGATGTCAATATGGGGTATTGTGATGACATTATGGGGTATTGTGATGTCTTTATGGGGTATTGTGATGTCATTATGGGGTATTGTGATGTCATTATGGGGTATTGTGATGTCATTATGGGGTATTGTGATGACATTATGGGGTATTGGGATGTCTTTATGGGGTATTGTGATGTCATTATGGGGTGTTGTGATGTCATTATGGGGTATTGTGATGTCATTATGGGGTATTGTGATGTCATTATGGGGTATTGTGATGTCATTATGGGGTATTGTGATGTCAATATGGGGTATTGTGATGTCATTATGGGGTATTGTGATGTCATTATGGGGTATTGTGATGTTATTATGGGGTATTGTGATGTCATTATGGGGTATTGTGATGTCATTATGGGGTATTGTGATGTCTTTATGGGGTATTGTGATGTTATTATGGGGTATTGTGATGTCATTATGGGGTATTGTGATGTCATTATGGGGTATTGTGATGTCATTATGGGGTATTGTGATGTCATTATGGGGTATTGTGATGTCATTATGGGGTATTGTGATGTTATTATGGGGTATTGTGATGTCATTATGGGGTATTGTGATGTCATTATGGGGTATTGTGATGTTATTATGGGGTATTGTGATGTCATTATGGGGTATTGTGATGTCATTATGGGGTATTGTGATGACATTATGGGGTATTGTGATGACATTATGGGGTATTGGGATGTCTTTATGGGGTATTGTGATGTCTTTATGGGGTATTGTGATGACATTATGGGGTATTGTGATGTCAATATGGGGTATTGTGATGACATTATGGGGTATTGTGATGTCTTTATGGGGTATTGTGATGTCATTATGGGGTATTGTGATGACATTATGGGGTATTGTGATGTCATTATGGGGTATTGTGATGTCATTATGGGGTATTGTGATGACATTATGGGGTATTGGGATGTCTTTATGGGGTATTGTGATGTCATTATGGGGTATTGTGATGTCATTATGGGGTATTGTGATGTCATTATGGGGTATTGTGATGTCATTATGGGGTATTGTGATGTCAATATGGGGTATTGTGATGTCATTATGGGGTATTGTGATGTCATTATGGGGTATTGTGATGACATTATGGGGTATTGTGATGTCATTATGGGGTATTGTGATGACATTATGGGGTATTGTGATGTCTTTATGGGGTATTGTGATGTCATTATGGGGTATTGTGATGTCATTATGGGGTATTGTGATGACATTATGGGGTATTGTGATGTCTTTATGGGGTATTGTGATGTCATTATGGGGTATTGTGATGACATTATGGGGTATTGTGATGACATTATGGGGTATTGGGATGTCTTTATGGGGTATTGTGATGTCTTTATGGGGTATTGTGATGACATTATGGGGTATTGTGATGTCAATATGGGGTATTGTGATGACATTATGGGGTATTGTGATGTCTTTATGGGGTATTGTGATGTCATTATGGGGTATTGTGATGACATTATGGGGTATTGTGATGTCATTATGGGGTATTGTGATGTCATTATGGGGTATTGTGATGTCATTATGGGGTATTGTGATGTCATTATGGGGTATTGTGATGTCATTATGGGGTATTGTGATGTCATTATGGGGTATTGTGATGTCTTTATGGGGTATTGTGATGTTATTATGGGGTATTGTGATGTCATTATGGGGTATTGTGATGTCATTATGGGGTATTGTGATGTCATTATGGGGTATTGTGATGTCATTATGGGGTATTGTGATGTTATTATGGGGTATTGTGATGTCATTATGGGGTATTGTGATGTCATTATGGGGTATTGTGATGTTATTATGGGGTATTGTGATGTCATTATGGGGTATTGTGATGTCATTATGGGGTATTGTGATGTCATTATGGGGTATTGTGATGTCTTTATGGGGTATTGTGATGACATTATGGGGTATTGTGATGTCATTATGGGGGTATTGTGATGTCATTATGGGGTATTGTGATGTCATTATGGGGTATTGTGATGTCATTATGGGGTATTGTGATGTCTTTATGGGGTATTGTGATGTCATTATGGGGTATTGTGATGTCATTATGGGGTATTGTGATGTCTTTATGGGGTATTGTGATGTCATTATGGGGTATTGTGATGTCATTATGGGGTATTGTGATGTCATTATGGGGTATTGTGATGTCATTATGGGGTATTGTGATGTCATTATGGGGTATTGTGATGTCATTATGGGGTATTGTGATGTCATTATGGGGTATTGTGATGTCTTTATGGGGTATTGTGATGTCATTATGGGGTATTGTGATGTCTTTATGGGGTATTGTGATGTCTTTATGGGGTATTGTGATGTCTTTATGGGGTATTGTGATGTCTTTATGGGGTATTGTGATGTCTTTATGGGGTATTGTGATGTCATTATGGGGTATTGTGATGTCTTTATGGGGTATTGTGATGTCATTATGGGGTATTGTGATGTCTTTATGGGGTATTGTGATGTCTTTATGGGGTATTGTGATGTCATTATGGGGTATTGTGATGACATTATGGGGTATTGTGATGTCATTATGGGGTATTGTGATGTTATTATGGGGTATTGTGATGTCTTTATGGGGTATTGTGATGTCATTATGGGGTATTGTGATGACATTATGGGGTATTGTGATGTCATTATGGGGTATTGTGATGACATTATGGGGTATTGTGATGTCTTTATGGGGTATTGTGATGTCATTATGGGGTATTGTGATGTCATTATGGGGTATTGTGATGACATTATGGGGTATTGTGATGTCTTTATGGGGTATTGTGATGTCATTATGGGGTATTGTGATGACATTATGGGGTATTGTGATGACATTATGGGGTATTGGGATGTCTTTATGGGGTATTGTGATGTCTTTATGGGGTATTGTGATGACATTATGGGGTATTGTGATGTCAATATGGGGTATTGTGATGACATTATGGGGTATTGTGATGTCTTTATGGGGTATTGTGATGTCATTATGGGGTATTGTGATGTCATTATGGGGTATTGTGATGTCATTATGGGGTATTGTGATGACATTATGGGGTATTGGGATGTCTTTATGGGGTATTGTGATGTCATTATGGGGTGTTGTGATGTCATTATGGGGTATTGTGATGTCATTATGGGGTATTGTGATGTCATTATGGGGTATTGTGATGTCATTATGGGGTATTGTGATGTCAATATGGGGTATTGTGATGTCATTATGGGGTATTGTGATGTCATTATGGGGTATTGTGATGTTATTATGGGGTATTGTGATGTCATTATGGGGTATTGTGATGTCATTATGGGGTATTGTGATGTCTTTATGGGGTATTGTGATGTTATTATGGGGTATTGTGATGTCATTATGGGGTATTGTGATGTCATTATGGGGTATTGTGATGTCATTATGGGGTATTGTGATGTCATTATGGGGTATTGTGATGTCATTATGGGGTATTGTGATGTTATTATGGGGTATTGTGATGTCATTATGGGGTATTGTGATGTCATTATGGGGTATTGTGATGTTATTATGGGGTATTGTGATGTCATTATGGGGTATTGTGATGTCATTATGGGGTATTGTGATGACATTATGGGGTATTGTGATGACATTATGGGGTATTGGGATGTCTTTATGGGGTATTGTGATGTCTTTATGGGGTATTGTGATGACATTATGGGGTATTGTGATGTCAATATGGGGTATTGTGATGACATTATGGGGTATTGTGATGTCTTTATGGGGTATTGTGATGTCATTATGGGGTATTGTGATGACATTATGGGGTATTGTGATGTCATTATGGGGTATTGTGATGTCATTATGGGGTATTGTGATGACATTATGGGGTATTGGGATGTCTTTATGGGGTATTGTGATGTCATTATGGGGTATTGTGATGTCATTATGGGGTATTGTGATGTCATTATGGGGTATTGTGATGTCATTATGGGGTATTGTGATGTCAATATGGGGTATTGTGATGTCATTATGGGGTATTGTGATGTCATTATGGGGTATTGTGATGACATTATGGGGTATTGTGATGTCATTATGGGGTATTGTGATGACATTATGGGGTATTGTGATGTCTTTATGGGGTATTGTGATGTCATTATGGGGTATTGTGATGTCATTATGGGGTATTGTGATGACATTATGGGGTATTGTGATGTCTTTATGGGGTATTGTGATGTCATTATGGGGTATTGTGATGACATTATGGGGTATTGTGATGACATTATGGGGTATTGGGATGTCTTTATGGGGTATTGTGATGTCTTTATGGGGTATTGTGATGACATTATGGGGTATTGTGATGTCAATATGGGGTATTGTGATGACATTATGGGGTATTGTGATGTCTTTATGGGGTATTGTGATGTCATTATGGGGTATTGTGATGACATTATGGGGTATTGTGATGTCATTATGGGGTATTGTGATGTCATTATGGGGTATTGTGATGTCATTATGGGGTATTGTGATGTCATTATGGGGTATTGTGATGTCATTATGGGGTATTGTGATGTCATTATGGGGTATTGTGATGTCTTTATGGGGTATTGTGATGTTATTATGGGGTATTGTGATGTCATTATGGGGTATTGTGATGTCATTATGGGGTATTGTGATGTCATTATGGGGTATTGTGATGTCATTATGGGGTATTGTGATGTTATTATGGGGTATTGTGATGTCATTATGGGGTATTGTGATGTCATTATGGGGTATTGTGATGTTATTATGGGGTATTGTGATGTCATTATGGGGTATTGTGATGTCATTATGGGGTATTGTGATGTCATTATGGGGTATTGTGATGTCTTTATGGGGTATTGTGATGACATTATGGGGTATTGTGATGTCATTATGGGGGTATTGTGATGTCATTATGGGGTATTGTGATGTCATTATGGGGTATTGTGATGTCATTATGGGGTATTGTGATGTCTTTATGGGGTATTGTGATGTCATTATGGGGTATTGTGATGTCATTATGGGGTATTGTGATGTCTTTATGGGGTATTGTGATGTCTTTATGGGGTATTGTGATGTCATTATGGGGTATTGTGATGTCATTATGGGGTATTGTGATGTCATTATGGGGTATTGTGATGTCATTATGGGGTATTGTGATGTCTTTATGGGGTATTGTGATGTCATTATGGGGTATTGTGATGTCTTTATGGGGTATTGTGATGTTATTATGGGGTATTGTGATGTCTTTATGGGGTATTGTGATGTCATTATGGGGTATTGTGATGTCTTTATGGGGTATTGTGATGTTATTATGGGGTATTGTGATGTCTTTATGGGGTATTGTGATGTCATTATGGGGTATTGTGATGTCTTTATGGGGTATTGTGATGTCATTATGGGGTATTGTGATGACATTATGGGGTATTGTGATGTCATTATGGGGTATTGTGATGTTATTATGGGGTATTGTGATGTCTTTATGGGGTATTGTGATGTCATTATGGGGTATTGTGATGACATTATGGGGTATTGTGATGTCATTATGGGGTATTGTGATGACATTATGGGGTATTGTGATGTCTTTATGGGGTATTGTGATGTCATTATGGGGTATTGTGATGTCATTATGGGGTATTGTGATGACATTATGGGGTATTGTGATGTCTTTATGGGGTATTGTGATGTCATTATGGGGTATTGTGATGTCATTATGGGGTATTGTGATGTCATTATGGGGTATTGTGATGTCAATATGGGGTATTGTGATGTCATTATGGGGTATTGTGATGTCATTATGGGGTATTGTGATGACATTATGGGGTATTGTGATGTCATTATGGGGTATTGTGATGACATTATGGGGTATTGTGATGTCTTTATGGGGTATTGTGATGTCATTATGGGGTATTGTGATGTCATTATGGGGTATTGTGATGACATTATGGGGTATTGTGATGTCTTTATGGGGTATTGTGATGTCATTATGGGGTATTGTGATGACATTATGGGGTATTGTGATGACATTATGGGGTATTGGGATGTCTTTATGGGGTATTGTGATGTCTTTATGGGGTATTGTGATGACATTATGGGGTATTGTGATGTCAATATGGGGTATTGTGATGACATTATGGGGTATTGTGATGTCTTTATGGGGTATTGTGATGTCATTATGGGGTATTGTGATGTCTTTATGGGGTATTGTGATGTTATTATGGGGTATTGTGATGTCTTTATGGGGTATTGTGATGTCATTATGGGGTATTGTGATGTCATTATGGGGTATTGTGATGTCATTATGGGGTATTGTGATGTTATTATGGGGTATTGTGTGTAGATTGATGAAGGGAAAGAGACATTTTAGAATAAGGCTGTAATGTAACAAAATGTGGAATAAGTCAAGGGGTCTGAATACTTTCCGAACGCCCTGTAGTCAGTAAAACATTCCTCAAAGTAGCAAAGTCAGAGCTTGTAAGAAAATACACTGGCTAGATGGATTCCCATAGACCGAAGGCGTTTATTCACGGTGGACTGGACATGGCTTTGACTTTCAAACAGGATATTTATTTAACTGAACGTGTTCTTCAGTCAGAGGGCTGCGGACTCAGTCACTCATTTGATTTGAGGGTTTATTACTAACCTTGAAAAACCAAGGCGCTCTTGAAATCTAAGTTTGTCGTATGATAAAGAAAAGTGTACACAGTGAAATGTTAACTTGCAATCTCTCTTTTGATAATTAGAGATCTCTCTTTCCCCTCAGAACAGCCTCAATTCGACGAGGTATGGACTCTAAAAGGTGTTCAAATCGTTCCACAGGGATGCTGGCCCATGTTGACTCCACAGGGATGCTGGCCCATGTTGACTCCACAGGGATGCTGGCCCATGTTGACTCCACAGGGATGCTGGCCCATGTTGACTCCACAGGGATGCTGGCCCATGTTGACTCCACAGGGATGCTGGCCCATGTTGACTCCACAGGGATGCTGGCCCATGTTGACTCCACAGGGATGCTGGCCCATGTTGACTCCAATGCTTCCCACAGTTGTATCAAGTTGGTTGTATGTCTTTTAGGTGGTGGACCATCCTTGATACACAAGGCAAACTGTTGAGCGTGAAAAACCCAGCAGCGTTGCAGTTCTTGACACACTCAAACCGGTGTGCCTGACACAATCCATATCTCAATTGTCTGAAGGCTAAAAATCCTTCTTTAACCCATCTCCTCCCCTTCATCTACTTTGAAGTGGATTTAACAGGTGACATCAATAAGGGGATTATAGCTTTCACCTGGATTCACCTGGTCAGTCTATGTCACGGAAAGAGCATGTGTTCTTAATGATTTGTCCACTCAGTGTATAGACATGTTCAACTTCTGCACAATATTAGGCGTCCTTCCGCGGTCTTAAACATGTCTGTCCATCTCCAGAGGATCCGAGGGCGGCTGTGTTACCAGAGTAAACCTGACACCTTCAACCAGCTGTGGACCGCGGAGGAACAGGTACTTCTTTATTTTGTTAATAAATACATTTAGACTCATTTAAAACTCCTAGTTGTCTCAGACACGAGTGTACAACAATACCATAGAGATCTGAGATCTGCTCTCTTTAAAGTGTCTTCTTTTTTTTATTTTTAGAAATGAGTTGTTTCTGTGTTGAAAGTTATTAGTGAGCTTCCTAAATGAGCTGTTCCTAAATGAGTTGTTCCTAAATGAGCTGTTCCTAAAGGAGTTGTTCCTAAAGGAGTTGTTCCTAAATGAGTTGTTCCTAAATGAGCTGTTCCTAAATGAGCTGTTCCTAAATGAGTTGTTCCTAAATGAGCTGTTCCTAAAGGAGTTGTTCCTAAAGGAGTTGTTCCTAAATGAGTTGTTCCTAAATGAGCTGTTCCTAAAGGAGTTGTTCCTAAAGGAGTTGTTCCTAAAGGAGTTGTTCCTAAATGAGCTGTTCCTAAATGAGTTGTTCCTAAATGAGCTGTTCCTAAATGAGCTGTTCCTAAATAAGCTGTTCCTAAATGAGTTGTTTCTGTGTTGAAAGTTATTAGTGAGCTTCCTAAATGAGCTGTTCCTAAATGAGCTGTTCCTAAAGGAGTTGTTCCTAAAGGAGTTGTTCCTAAATGAGCTGTTCCTAAATGAGTTGTTTCTGTGTTGAAAGTTATTAGTGAGCTTCCTAAATGAGCTGTTCCTAAATGAGTTGTTCCTAAATGAGTTGTTCCTAAATGAGTTGTTCCTAAATGAGTTGTTCCTAAATGAGTTGTTCCTAAATGAGTTGTTCCTAAATGAGCTGTTCCTAAAGGAGTTGTTCCTAAAGGAGTTGTTCCTAAAGGAGTTGTTCCTAAAGGAGTTGTTCCTAAAGGAGTTGTTCCTAAATGAGCTGTTCCTAAATGAGCTGTTCCTAAATGAGTTGTTCTTAAATAAGCTGTTCCTAAATGAGTTGTTTCTGTGTTGAAAGTTATTAGTGAGCTTCCTAAATGAGCTGTTCCTAAATGAGCTGTTCCTAAATGAGCTGTTCCTAAATGAGCTGTTCCTAAATGAGTTGTTCCTAAATGAGTTGTTCCTAAAGGAGTTGTTCCTAAAGGAGTTGTTCCTAAAGGAGTTGTTCCTAAACGAGTTGTTCCTAAACGAGTTGTTCCTAAACGAGTTGTTCCTAAAGGAGTTGTTCCTAAAGGAGTTGTTCCTAAACGAGTTGTTCCTAAACGAGTTGTTCCTATATTAGCTGTTCCTAAATGAGCTGTTCCTAAACGAGTTGTTCCTAAACGAGTTGTTCCTAAACGAGTTGTTCCTAAACGAGTTGTTCCTAAACGAGTTGTTCCTAAAGGAGTTGTTCCTAAAGGAGTTGTTCCTAAATGAGCTGTTCCTAAATGAGCTGTCCCTAAATCAGTTGTCCCTAAATGAGCTGTTCCTGTGTAGAAAAAGTTGGAGCATCTGCTGCTGCAGTTCTCTCCTGAGGAGGTGGAGTCTAAACGCTGGCAGAAGATAGCTGACGCCCTGGGCAACAGGACCTCTAAACAGGTCTCACACACACACACACACACCTACACACACACACACACACACACACACACCTACACACACACCTACACACACACACCTACACACACACCTACACACACACCTAGACACACACACACACACACACACACACACACACACACACACACACACACACACACACCTACACACACACACACACACACACACACACACACACCTACACACACACCTACACACACACACACACACACACCTACACACACACCTACACACACACACCTACACACACACACACCCACACACACACACCTACACACACCTACACACAACAATACATTATCTTTTCAGCTAAAAGTTTGTTCTCTGTGTGTGCAGGTGGCCAGCCGCGTTCAGAAGTACTTCATCAAACTGACTAAAGCAGGAATCCCTGTTCCTGGGAGGACCCCTAACATGTGCATCTACAGCAAGAAGGTATCTAGATATCCCCTCCCTCAGTGGTTCTCAAACCTCTCCTTTCCCCAGACATTTCATCATGTTTTGTAGTCTAGTTCACCTCTGGATGGGGAGAGTAGAGTAGAGGACCTAGGGTAGCTAAGGGAGGGGGGGGGGGTGGCCGAGGAGAGTAGAGTAGAGGACCCAGGGTAGCTAAGGGAGGGGGGTCCCCGAGTAGAGTAGAGTAGAGGACCCAGGGTAGCTAAGGGAGGGGGGGGGGGGTGGCCGAGGAGAGTAGAGTAGAGTAGAGGACCCAGGGTAGCTAAGGGAGGGGGGTCCCCGAGTAGAGTAGAGGACCCAGGGTAGCTAAGGGAGGGGGGTCCCCGAGTAGAGTAGAGTAGAGGACCCAGGGTAGCTAAGGGAGGGGGGTCCCCGAGTAGAGTAGAGGACCCAGGGTAGCTAAGGGAGGGGGGTCCCCGAGTAGAGTAGAGTAGAGGACCCAGGGTAGCTAAGGGAGGGGGGGGGGGGGGGTGGCCGAGTAGAGTAGAGTAGAGGAACCAGGGTAGCTAAGGGAGGGGGGTCCCCGAGTAGAGTAGAGGACCCAGGGTAGCTAAGGGAGGGGGGTCCCCGAGTAGAGTAGAGTAGAGTAGAGGACCCAGGGTAGCTAAGGGAGGGGGGTCCCCGAGTAGAGTAGAGGACCCAGGGTAGCTAAGGGAGGGGGGGGGGGGGGGGTGGCCGAGGAGAGTAGAGTAGAGGACCCCGGGTAGCTAAGGGCGGGGGGTCCCCGAGTAGAGTAGAGGACCCAGGGTAGCTAAGGGAGGGGGGTCCCCGAGTAGAGTAGAGTAGAGGACCCAGGGTAGCTAAGGGAGGGGGGTCCCCGAGTAGAGTAGAGGACCCTGGGTAGCTAAGGGAGGTGATAGGTGGGAACGAGGAGAGTAGAATAGAGGACCCTGGGTAGCTAAGGGAGGGGGGGGGTCCCTGAGGAGAGTAGAGTAGAGGACCCTGGGTAGCTAAGGGAGGGGGGGGGTCCCTGAGGAGAGGAGAGTAGAGGACCCTGGGTAGCTAAGGGAGGTGATAGGTGGGAACGAGGAGAGTAGAGTAGAGGACCCTGGGTAGCTAAGGGAGGGGGGGGGGGGGGGCGAGAGTAGAGTAGAGGACCCAGGGTAGCTAAGGGAGGTGATAGGTGGGAACGAGGAGAGTAGAGTAGAGGACCCTGGGTAGCTAAGGGAGATGATAGGTGGGAACGAGGAGAGGAGAGTAGAGGCTCCTGGGTAGCTAAGGGAGGTGATAGGTGGGAACGAGGAGAGTAGAGTAGAGGACCCTGGGTAGCTAAGGGAGATGATAGGTGGGAACGAGGAGAGTAGAGTAGAGGACCCTGGGTAGCTAAGGGAGGTGATAGGTGGGAACGAGGAGAGTAGAGTAGAGGACCCTGGGTAGCTAAGGGAGATGATAGGTGGGAACGAGGAGAGTAGAGTAGAGGACCCTGGGTAGCTAAGGGAGGTGATAGGTGGGAACGAGGAGAGTAGAGTAGAGGACCCTGGGTAGCTAAGGGAGATGATAGGTGGGAACGAGGAGAGTAGAGTAGAGGACCCTGGGTAGCTAAGGGAGGTGATAGGTGGGAACGAGGAGAGTAGAGTAGAGGACCCTGGGTAGCTAAGAGAGGTGATAGGTGGGAACGAGGAGAGTAGAATAGAGGACCCTGGGTAGCTAAGGGAGGTGATAGGTGGGAACGAGGAGAGTAGAGTAGAGGACCCTGGGTAGCTAAGGGAGGTGATAGGTGGGAACGAGGAGAGTAGAGTAGAGGACCCTGGGTAGCTAAGGGAGGTGATAGGTGGGAACGAGGAAGGTAGAGTAGAGGATCCTGGGTAGCTAAGGGAGGGGGGGGGGACGAGTAGAGTAGAGGACCCTGGGTAGCTAAGGGAGGTGATAGGTGGGAACGAGGAGAGTAGAGTAGAGGATCCTGGGTAGCTAAGGGAGGTGATAGGTGGGAACGAGGAGAGTAGAGTAGAGGACCCTGGGTAGCTAAGGGAGGGGGGGGGGGGACGAGGAGAGTAGAGTAGAGGACCCTGGGTAGCTAAGGGAGGGGGGGTGGACGAGGAGAGTATAGTAGAGGATCCTGGGTAGCTAAGGGAGGTGATTATACAGACACAATACGATGCAGGATTTCAAGATACACGTCTTGTCTCAAACATTTGTCCATAGCAGAAACATTCAGGATATGAAAACTCACAAAAAATTTACAGATGTCGGCGAGTCTATAGCTCAGCCTCTCAATAGGGTTTCTACTGCAGCTAAAACTACGGCCTAAATGCTAAACAGCATAACTAGGGATTTACCCCTTTTCCAGCTGTATCCACAACGTTCCCCCTTTACTGGGACTAAAGAGAGTCTACCAGGACAGGTTAAATCAACTGCCCGTACGTACAGAACACCCCAAATTGCAATGGAGGACCATGTCAAATTTCAGTTAATTACGTTCAATAGTTTTAAAAATGACCATATTTAGTCATGTCCACTTTATTTTAAAAGACAGAGTTACATGGATTAGATCTACTACTCGGGGAGAGGGAAAACATGGGGGAACTACACGCTAGTTATTTAACTCACCACACCTGGCTTAAAACCGGAGCAAGCAACTCGCTAGCAAACTATTAAGGTCAGGGACATCTAAAACTGGGACATGGCTATACGTACATACAGTCAAAGCATCGTCGATAATAACTTCCTGAAATACATTTTAAACATGGCGATGAGGCCAGTCTAAGTCTGCCTCATCACAGAGAGGTTTGACATCAGTTTTACCCCCCCCCCCCCTCTGGCTGCCGGGAAGTTGGTGTCAGAGGTGGGGTTCACTGCAAGTATGTTTAGTTCAATAACGAAGTCAAACAGGAACAAGAAGCAATCTGCTGTTGATGATGATGGTGATGATGACGATGATGATGATGTTGTAGTTGATGATGATGATGATAATGATGCTGTTGTTGATGATGATGATGATGTTGTTGTTGTTGATGATGATGATGTTGTTGTTGTTGTTGTTGATGATGATGATGATAATGATGCTGTTGATGATGATGATGATGGTGTTGTTGATGATGATGATGGTGTTGATGATGATGATGATAATGATGCTGTTGATGATGATGATGATGGTGTTGTTGATGATGATGATGGTGTTGATGATGATGATGGTGTTGATGATGATGTTGATGATGATGATGATGTTGATGTTGATGATGATGTTGATGATGATGGTGTTGATGATGATGATGATGGTGTTGATGATGATGATGATGGTGTTGATGATGATGATGATGGTGTTGATGATGATGATGATGGTGTTGATGATGATGATGATGGTGTTGATGATGATGATGATGGTGTTGATGATGATGATGATGATGATGGTGTTGATGATGATGGTGTTGATGATGATGTTGATGATGATGGTGTTGATGATGATGATGGTGTTGATGATGATGATGATGATGATGCTGTTGATGATGATGATGGTGTTGATGATGATGATGATAATGATGCTGTTGATGATGATGATGTTGTTGATGATGATGATGGTGTTGATGATGATGATGATGATGATGATGATGCTGTTGATGATGATGATGATGATGTTGATGATGATGGTGTTGATGATGATGATGATGATGATGATGATGCTGTTGATGATGATGATGATGCTGTTGATGATGATGATGATGATGTTGATGATGATGGTGTTGATGATGATGATGATGGTGTTGATGATGATGATGATGATGATGCTGTTGATGATGATGATGGTGTTGATGATGATGGTGTTGATGATGGTGGTGTTGATGATGATGTTGATGATGATGGTGTTGATGATGATGATGGTGTTGATGATGATGATGATGATGATGCTGTTGATGATGATGCTGTTGATGATGATGATGCTGTTGTTGATGATGATGATGATGATGATGATGATGATGATAATGATGCTGTTGATGATGATGATGTTGTTGATGATGATGATGGTGTTGATGATGATGATGATGATGATGATGATGCTGTTGATGATGATGATGCTGTTGTTGATGATGATGATGGTGTTGTTGATGATGATGGTGTTGATGATGATGATGATGATGATGATGATGATGATAATGATGCTGTTGTTGATGATGATGGTGTTGATGACGATGATGATGATGTTGTTGTTGATGATGGTGTTGTTATTGATGATGCTGTTGTTGATGATGTTGATGATGATGATGATGATGTTGTTGATGATGATGATGATGATGATGATGTTGTTGTTGATGATGGTGTTGATGATGATGATGATGATGATGATGTTGTTGTTGATGATGGTGTTGTTGATGATGATGATGTTGTTGTTGATGATGCTGTTGTTGATGATGATGGTGTTGATGATGATGATGATGATGGTGTTGTTGATGATGATGGTGTTGTTGTTGATGATGGTGTTGATGATGATGATGATGATGATGATGTTGTTGATGATGATGGTGTTGTTGTTGATGATGGTGTTGATGATGATGATGATGATAATGATGCTGTTGTTGATGATGATGATGTTGTTGATGATGATGATGATGATAATGATGCTGTTGTTGATGATGATGATGTTGTTGATGATGATGATGATGATAATGATGCTGTTGTTGATGATGATGGTGTTGATGACGATGATGATGATGTTGTTGTTGATGATGGTGTTGTTATTGATGATGCTGTTGTTGATGATGTTGATGATGATGATGATGATGTTGTTGATGATGATGATGATGATGATGATGTTGTTGTTGATGATGATGATGATGATGATGATGATGATGTTGTTGTTGATGATGGTGTTGTTGATGATGATGATGTTGTTGTTGATGATGGTGTTGTTGATGATGATGATGATGGTGTTGATGATGCTGTTGATGATGATGTTGTTGATGACGATGATGCTGTTGATGATGATGATGATGATGATGATGATGTTGTTGTTGATGATGGTGTTGTTGATGATGATGATGTTGTTGTTGATGATGCTGTTGTTGATGATGATGGTGTTGATGATGATGGTGTTGATGATGATGATGATGATGATGATGATGATGTTGTTGTTGATGATGGTGTTGTTGATGATGATGATGTTGTTGTTGATGATGCTGTTGTTGATGATGATGGTGTTGATGATGATGATGATGATGATGATGATGATGATGATGATGTTGTTGATGATGATGATGATGCTGTTGTTGTTGATGATGGTGTTGATGATGCTGTTGTTATTGATGATGCTGTTGTTGATGATGATGGTGTTGATGATGATGATGATGGTGTTGTTGATGTTGTAGTTGATGATTCTGCTGTTGTTGATGATGCTGTTGTTGTTGTTGTTTATGATGATGATGTTTTTAATTTTTATTTATTTCACCTTTATTTAACCAGGTAGGCTAGTTGAGAACAAGTTCTCATTTACAACTGCGACCTGGCCAAGATAAAGCAAAGCAGTGTGAACAACACAGAGTTACACATGGAATAAACAAAACATACAGTCAATAATACAATAGAAGAAGTCTATATACAGTGTGAGCAAATGAGGTGAGATAAGGGAGGTAAGGCAATAAATAGGCCATAGTGACGAAATAATTACAATTTAGTATTAATACTAGAGTGATTGATGTGCAGAAGATGAATGTGCAAGTAGAGATACTGGGGTGCAAAGGAGCAAGATAAATGAATAAATACAGTATGGGGATGAGGTAGATAGATAGGTGGGCTGTTTACAGATGGGCTGTGAACAGGTGCAGTGATCTGTGAGCTGCTCTGACAGCTGGTGCTTAAAGCTAGCTTTAAGCACCAGCTGTCAGAGCAGCTCACAGATCACTGCACCTGTTCACAGCCCATCTGTAAACAGTCCAGCTTCAGGGATTTTTGCAGTTCGTTCCAGTCATTGCAGCAGAGAACTGGAAGGAAAGGTGGCCAAAGGAAGTGCTAGCTTTAGGGGTGACCAGTGAGATATACCTGCTGGAGCGCGTGCTACGGGTTGGTGCTGTTATGGTGACCAGTGAGCTGAGATAAGGCGGGGCTTTACCTAGCAGAGGCTTGTAGATGACCTGGAGCCAGTGGGTTTGGCGACGAGTATGAAGCGAGGGCCAGCCAACGAGAGCGTACAGGTCGCAGTGGTGGGTAGTATATGGGGCTTTGGTGATAAAATGGATTGCACTGTGATAGATTGCATCCAATTTGCTGAGTAGAGTGTTGGAGGCTAATTTGTAAATGACATCGCCGGAGTCGAGGATCGGTAGGATAGTCAGTTTTACGAGGGTATGTTTGGCAGCATGAGTGAAGGATGCTTTGTTGCGAAATAGGGAGCCGATTCTAGATTTAATTTTGGATTGGAGATGCTTAATGTGAGTCTGGAAGGAGAGTTTACAGTCTAACCAGACACCTAGGTATTTGTAGTTGTCCACATATTCACAAGTCAGAACCATCCAGAGTAGTGATGCTGGACGGGCGGTAGGGTGTGGGCAGTGATCGGTTGAAGAGCATGCAGTTGGATGCCACGGAAGGAGAGTTGTATGGCATTGAAGCTCGTTAACACAGTGTCCAATGAAGGGCCAGAGGTATACAGAATGGTGTTGTCTGCGTAGAGGTGGATCAGAGACTCACCAGCAGCAAGAGCGACATCATTGATGTATACAGAGAAAAGAGTCGGTCCAAGAATTGAACCCTGTGGCACCCCCATAGATACTGCCAGAGGTCCGGACAACAGGCCCTCCGATTTGACACACTGAACTCAATCTGAGAAGTAGTTGGTGAACCAGGCGAGGCAGTCATTTGAGATACCAAGGCTGTTTATTCTGCCAATAAGAATGCGGTGATTGACAAGAGTCGAAAGCCTTGGCCAGGTAGATGAATACAGTTGCACAGTATTGTCTCATATCGATGGTGGTTATGATGTTGTTTAGGACCTTGAGCATGGCAGAGGTGCACCCACGACCAGCTCGGAAACCAGATTGCATAGTGGAGAAGGTACGGTGGGATTCGAAGTGGTCGTTAATCTGTTTGTTAACTTGGCTTTCGAAGATCTTAGAAAGGCAGGGTAGGATAGATATAGGTCTGTAGCAGTTTGGGTCTAGAGTGTCTCCCCCTTTGAAGAGGGAGATGACCGTGGCAGCTTTCCAATCTTTGGGGATCTCAGACGATACGAAAGAGAGGTTGAACAGGCTAGTAATAGGTAATGATGTTGTTGATAATGTTGTTGTTGTCTGTAGGTGTCCAATAAGAGGCAGCACCACCTGAACAAGCACCTGTACCGACCGTCTACCTTCCTGACGTCATATGAGCCTCCCGTCTTTATGGAAGAAGAGGATGAGAGAGCGGCCTACTACAGCTCCCTGCAGGACCCCGATGGAGACGACACGGTACGACACACTGACCACACGGTACCACACACTGACCACACGGTACCCCACACTGACCACACGGTACCCCACACTGACCACACTACATCTCTACTCCGCAGTCTATCTTCCTCTCCATCTCGCTCCCTCTCATCTGTCTTTCTCTCGTTCCCTCCCTCCCTCTCATCTGTCTCTCTCGCTCCCTCCCTCTCATCTCTCTCTCTCTCGCTCCCTCCCTCCCCCTCTCTCCCTCTCATCTGTCTCTCTCTCTCGCTCCCTCCCTCCCCCTCTCTCCCTCTCATCTGTCTCTCTCGCTCCCTCCCTCCCCCTCTCTCCCTCTCATCTGTCTTTCTCTCGTTCCCTCCCTCCCTCTCTCTCCCTCACCTGTCTTTCTCTCGCTCCCTCTCTCTCCCTCTCATCTGTCTCCCTCCCTCTCTCTCTCCATCTCTTCTGTCTCTCTCGCTCCCTCCCTCCCTCTCTCTCCCTCTCATCTGTCTCTCTCTATCTCCCTCCCTCCCTCTCTCTCCCTCTCATCTGTCTCTCTCGCTCCCTCTCTCCCTCTCATCTGTCTTTCTCTCGTTCCCTCCCTCCCCCTCATCTGTCTCTCTCTCCCTATCTCTCATCTGTCTCTCTTGCTCCCTCCCTCCCTCTCTCTCCCTCTCATCTGTCTCTCCCTCCCTCCCTCCCTCTCTCTCTCTCTCTCTCTCTCTCCCTCCCTCCCTTCCTCCATCCCTCCCTCCCTCCCTCCATCCCTCCCTCCCTCCTTCTCATCTGTCTCTCTCTCCCTATCTCTCATCTGTCTCTCTCGCTCCCTCTCTCTCCCTCTCATCTGTCTCTCTCTATCTCCCTCCCTCCCTCTCTCTCCCTCTCATCTGTCTCTCTCGCTCCCTCTCTCCCTCTCATCTGTCTTTCTCTTGTTCCCTCCCTCCCCCTCATCTGTCTCTCTCTCCCTATCTCTCATCTGTCTCCCTCCCTCCCTCCCTCCCTCCCTCCCTCCCTCCCTCCCTCCCTCCCTCCCTCCCTCCCTCCCTCCCTCCCTCTCATCTGTCTCTCTCTCCTTCCCTCTCATCTGTCACTCTCTCTCTTTCTCGCTCCCTCCCTCCCTCCCCCCAAGATGCTAGATCTGACATTTCCCTCCCCCTCTCTCTCTCCCTCCCTCCCTCCCTCCCTCCCTCCCTCCCTCCCTCCCTCTCTCTCTCTCTCTCTCTCTCCCTCCCTCTCTCTCTCTCTCTCTCCCTCCCTCCCTCCCTCCCTCCCTCCCTCCCTCCCTCCCCCCAAGATGCTAGATCTGACATTTCCCTCCCCCTCCCTCCCTCCCTCCCTCCCTCCCTCCCTCCCTCCCTCCCTCCCTCTCTCTCTCTCTCTCTCTCTCTCTCTCTCTCTCTCTCCCTCCCTCTCTCTCTCTCCCTCCCTCCCTCCCTCCCTCCCTCCCCCTCTCCCTCTCTGATGTGTGCAACCTTTAAGAAACGAATAGTCACTGTTCCCTGCTGAGAGACACACACACACACACACACACACACACACACACACACACACACACACACACACAGACATGTGCTGTCAAAGTGCGTCAGCAGCAAAGCTCAGATGTACACCCTGTCATTCAGTGAAACAAGCAGAGTTAACACTAGAACCGTTAATAATTTTGACTGCTCATTGTTTTATTACTCTGACATGTTTTAAAGTAATGCCCACCTCAATCAGTCTATATAACACACTGTCTGAATCAGTCTATATGACACACTGTCTAAATCAGTCTATAAAACACACTGTCTAAATCAGTCTATATGACACACTGTCTAAATCAGTCTATATAACACACTGTCTATATAACACTGTCTAAATCAGTCTATAAAACACACTGTCTAAATCAGTCTATAAAACACACTGTCTAAATCAGTCTATATAACACACTGTCTATATAACACACTGTCTAAATCAGTCTATAAAACACACTGTCTAAATCAGTCTATAAAACACACTGTCTAAATCAGTCTATAAAACACACTGTCTAAATCAGTCTATATGACACACTGTCTAAATCAGTTTATATGACACACTGTCTATATAACACACTGTCTAAATCAGTCTATATAACACACTGTCTATATAACACTGTCTAAATCAGTCTATAAAACACACTGTCTAAATCAGTCTATAAAACACACTGTCTAAATCAGTCTATATAACACACTGTCTATATAACACACTGTCTAAATCAGTCTATAAAACACACTGTCTAAATCAGTCTATAAAACACACTGTCTAAATCAGTCTATAAAACACACTGTCTAAATCAGTCTATATAACACACTGTCTATATAACACACTGTCTAAATCAGTCTAGAAAACACACTGTCTAAATCAGTCTATAAAACACACTGTCTAAATCAGTCTATATGACCACACTGTCTGAATCAGTCTATATGACCACACTGTCTGAATCAGTCTATAAAACACACTGTCTAAATCAGTCTATATGACACACTGTCTAAATCAGTCTATATGACACACTGTCTAAATCAGTCTATATAACACACTGTCTATATGACACACTGTCTAAATCAGTCTAAAAACCACACTGTCTAAATCAGTCTATATGACACACTGTCTAAATCAGTCTATATGACACACTGTCTAAATCAGTCTATATGACACACTGTCTAAATCAGTCTATATGACACACTGTCTAAATCAGTTTATATGACACACTGTCTATATAACACACTGTCTAAATCAGTCTATATGACACACTGTCTATATAACACACTGTCTAAATCAGTCTATATGACACACTGTCTAAATCAGTCTATAAAACACACTGTCTAAATCAGTCTATAAAACACACTGTCTAAATCAGTCTATATAACACACTGTCTAAATCAGTCTATAAAACACAGTCTAAATCAGTCTATGACACAGTCTAAATCAGTCTATGTAACCACACTGTCTATATAACACACAGTCTAAATCAGTCTATATAACACACTGTCTATATACCACACTGTCTAAATCAGTCTATATGACACACTGTCTGAATCAGTCTATGTAACACATTGTCTAAATCAGTCTATATGACACACTGTCTAAATCAGTCTATATGACACACTGTCTAAAGCAGTCTATATGACACACTGTCTAAATCAGTCTATATAACACACTGCCTAAATCCGTCTATATAACACACTGTCTATATGACACACAGTCTAAATCAGTCTATATAACACACTGTCTAAATCAGTCTATATGACACACTGCCTAAATCAGTCTATATAACACACTGTCTAAATCAGTCTATATGACACACTGTCTAAATCAGTTTATATAACACACTGTCTATATAACACACTGTCTAAATCAGTCTATATGACACACTGTCTATATAACACACTGTCTAAATCAGTATTTATGACACACTGTCTAAATCAGTCTATATAACACACTGTCTAAATCAGTCTATATAACACACTGTCTAAATCAGTCTATATAACACACTGTCTATATAACACACTGTCTAAATCAGTCTATATAACACACTGTCTAAATCAGTCTATATAACACACTGTCTAAATCAGTCTATATAACACACTGTCTAAATCAGTCTATATAACACACTGTCTAAATCAGTCTATATGACACACTGTCTAAATCAGTCTATATAACACACTGTCTATATAACACTGTCTAAATCAGTCTATAAAACACACTGTCTAAATCAGTCTATATAACACACTGTCTATATAACACACTGTCTAAATCAGTCTATAAAACACACTGTCTAAATCAGTCTATAAAACACACTGTCTAAATCAGTCTATATGACCACACTGTCTGAATCAGTCTATATGACCACACTGTCTGAATCAGTCTATAAAACACACTGTCTAAATCAGTCTATATGACACACTGTCTAAATCAGTCTATATGACACACTGTCTAAATCAGTCTATATAACACACTGTCTATATGACACACTGTCTAAATCAGTCTAAAAACCACACTGTCTAAATCAGTCTATATGACACACTGTCTAAATCAGTCTATATGACACACTGTCTAAATCAGTCTATATGACACACTGTCTAAATCAGTCTATATGACACACTGTCTAAATCAGTTTATATGACACACTGTCTATATAACACACTGTCTAAATCAGTCTATATGACACACTGTCTATATAACACACTGTCTAAATCAGTCTATATGACACACTGTCTAAATCAGTCTATAAAACACACTGTCTAAATCAGTCTATAAAACACACTGTCTAAATCAGTCTATATAACACACTGTCTAAATCAGTCTATATAACACACTGTCTAAATCAGTCTATAAAACACAGTCTAAATCAGTCTATGACACAGTCTAAATCAGTCTATGTAACCACACTGTCTATATAACACACAGTCTAAATCAGTCTATATAACACACTGTCTATATACCACACTGTCTAAATCAGTCTATATGACACACTGTCTGAATCAGTCTATGTAACACATTGTCTAAATCAGTCTATATGACACACTGTCTAAATCAGTCTATATGACACACTGTCTAAAGCAGTCTATATGACACACTGTCTAAATCAGTTTATATAACACACTGTCTATATAACACACTGTCTAAATCAGTCTATATGACACACTGTCTATATAACACACTGTCTAAATCAGTATTTATGACACACTGTCTAAATCAGTCTATATAACACACTGTCTAAATCAGTCTATATAACACACTGTCTAAATCAGTCTATATAACACACTGTCTATATAACACACTGTCTAAATCAGTCTATATAACACACTGTCTAAATCAGTCTATATAACACACTGTCTAAATCAGTCTATATAACACACTGTCTAAATCAGTCTATAAAACACACTGTCTAAATCAGTCTATATGACACACTGTCTAAATCAGTCTATATAACACACTGTCTATATAACACTGTCTAAATCAGTCTATAAAACACACTGTCTAAATCAGTCTATATAACACACTGTCTATATAACACACTGTCTAAATCAGTCTATAAAACACACTGTCTAAATCAGTCTATAAAACACACTGTCTAAATCAGTCTATATGACCACACTGTCTGAATCAGTCTATATGACCACACTGTCTGAATCAGTCTATAAAACACACTGTCTAAATCAGTCTATATGACACACTGTCTAAATCAGTCTATATAACACACTGTCTATATGACACACTGTCTAAATCAGTCTAAAAACCACACTGTCTAAATCAGTCTATATGACACACTGTCTAAATCAGTCTATATGACACACTGTCTAAATCAGTCTATATGACACACTGTCTAAATCAGTCTATATGACACACTGTCTAAATCAGTTTATATGACACACTGTCTATATAACACACTGTCTAAATCAGTCTATATGACACACTGTCTATATAACACACTGTCTAAATCAGTCTATATGACACACTGTCTAAATCAGTCTATAAAACACACTGTCTAAATCAGTCTATAAAACACACTGTCTAAATCAGTCTATAAAACACACTGTCTAAATCAGTCTATAAAACACAGTCTAAATCAGTCTATGACACAGTCTAAATCAGTCTATATAACCACACTGTCTATATAACACACAGTCTAAATCAGTCTATATAACACACTGTCTATATACCACACTGTCTAAATCAGTCTATATGACACACTGTCTGAATCAGTCTATGTAACACATTGTCTAAATCAGTCTATATGACACACTGTCTAAATCAGTCTATATGACACACTGTCTAAATCAGTCTATATGACACACTGTCTAAATCAGTCTATATAACACACTGCCTAAATCAGTCTATATAACACACTGTCTATATGACACACAGTCTAAATCAGTCTATATAACACACTGTCTAAATCAGTCTATATGACACACTGCCTAAATCAGTCTATATAACACACTGTCTAAATCAGTCTATATGACACACTGTCTAAATCAGTTTATATAACACACTGTCTATATAACACACTGTCTAAATCAGTCTATATGACACACTGTCTATATAACACACTGTCTAAATCAGTATTTATGACACACTGTCTAAATCAGTCTATATAACACACTGTCTAAATCAGTCTATATAACACACTGTCTAAATCAGTCTATATAACACACTGTCTATATAACACACTGTCTAAATCAGTCTATATAACACACTGTCTAAATCAGTCTATATAACACACTGTCTAAATCAGTCTATATAACACACTGTCTAAATCAGTCTATATAACACACTGTCTGAATCAGTCTATATGACACACTGTCTAAATCAGTCTATATGACACACTGTCTAAATCAGTCTATAAAACACAGTCTAAATCAGTCTATGACACAGTCTAAATCAGTCTATATAACCACACTGTCTATATAACACACTGTCTAAATCAGTCTATATAACACACTGTCTATATACCACACTGTCTAAATCAGTCTATATGACACACTGTCTGAATCAGTCTATGTAACACATTGTCTAAATCAGTCTATATGACACACTGTCTAAATCAGTCTATATGACACACTGTCTAAATCAGTCTATATGACACACTGTCTAAATCAGTCTATATAACACACTGCCTAAATCAGTCTATATAACACACTGTCTATATGACACACAGTCTAAATCAGTCTATATAACACACTGTCTAAATCAGTCTATATGACACACTGCCTAAATCAGTCTATATAACACACTGTCTATATAACACACTGTCTATATGACACACTGTCTAAATCAGTCTATATAACACACAGTCTAAATCAGTCTATATAACACACTGTCTAAATCAGTCTATAAGACACACTGTCTGAATCAGTCTATGTAACACATTGTCTAAATCAGTCTATATAACACACTGTCTATATAACACACTGTCTAAATCAGTCTATATAACACACTGTCTAAATCAGTCTATAAAACACACTGTCTAAATCAGTCTATATGACACACTGTCTAAATCTGTCGAACCTAAACTATACCAAAACTGAACCTAAACTATACCAAAACTGAACCTAAACTGAACCTAAACTATACCAAAACTGAACCTAAACTGTACCAAAACTGAACCTAAACTATACCAAAACTGAACCTAAACTGTACCAAAACTGAACCTAAACTATACCAAAACTGAACCTAAACTATACCAAAACTGAACCTAAACTGTACCAAAACTGAACCTAAACTATACCAAAACTGAACCTAAACTGAACCTAAACTGAACCTAAACTATACCAAAACTGAACCTAAACTGAATCTAAACTATACCAAAACTGAACCTAAACTGAACCTAAACTGAACCTAAACTATACCAAAACTGAACCTAAACTATACCAAAACTGAACCTAAACTGAACCTAAACTGAACCTAAACTATACCAAAACTGAACCTAAACTATACCAAAACTGAACCTAAACTGAACCTAAACTATACCAAAACTGAACCTAAACTATACCAAAACTGAACCTAAACTGTACCAAAACTGAACCTAAACTATACCAAAACTGAACCTAAACTGTACCAAAACTGAACCTAAACTATACCAAAACTGAACCTAAACTGAACCTAAACTATACCAAAACATATAACAGCAGATGAAGTAAAGTATGACGGTAGAAAGGGGGAGAATGGGTGAGTTGATGCTGAGGGGAAGTGAACAATACATAATTATATAATCACTGATTGTGAATAAAGAACAGGGTCATTCTATTGTACTGATCCATTGTAATTGTAATCTCTATATGGTGTGTACCCTCTATCAGTCCACCTAATCCAAGCTGTTTTATCAGTCTACTCTGGCCTGCTTGGAGTACACCGTGGGAGCATGTGGAATTTACAATGGCAGGAAGACCAAGAGGAATGGATGCACATGCTGAATGACAACAACTCAGATGGATGAAAGGATTCATGACATCTCTGAACATACTTCTGATTCTGAGCCTCAGCCTGAACCTCAGAGGCCTAAGACCCTATGCCGCCGAGGCCTAAGACCCTATGCCGCCGAGGCCTAAGACCCTATGCCGCCGAGGCCTAAGACCCTATGCCGTCGAGGCCTAAGACCCTATGCCGCCGAGGCCTAAGACCCTATGCCGCCGAGGCCTAAGACCCTATGCCGCCGAGGCCTAAGACCCTATGCCGCCGAGGCCTAAGACCCTATGCCGTCGAGGCCTAAGACCCTATGCCGCCGAGGCCTAAGACCCTATGCCGCCGAGGCCTAAGACCCTATGCCGCCGAGGCCTAAGACCCTATGCCGCCGAGGCCTAAGACCCTATGCCGCCGTGGCCCATGACCCTACGCCGCCGAGGCCCATGACCCTACGCCGCCGAGGCCCATGACCCTACGCCGCCGAGGCCCATGACCCTACGCCGCCGAGGCCTATGGGCAAAAAAGCCAGAACGGTGCGCACTGAGCTCTACCAAATGAAACGGTGAGATGGCAGTGCCTGGGATCAGATACTGGGGCTGAGACACTCAAGGAGACACTGTCTGGAATCAGGGACTGTACTGGGGCTGAGATGCACAAGGAGCAAGGAGACACTGTCTGTTGATAAATTGGAAGCATTAATTTCAATCCTGTATGTCTGTGGAGCATTCGGTGAAAGAGCGTGTGTATGGCAAGCTTCTGGTCAGACATGTAGGGGACACCTTTCTCCATCTGTTACCTCTGTTTTGACATGTAGGGGACACTCTGTTTTGACATTTAGGGGACACTCTGTTTTGACATTTAGGGGACACTCTGTTTTGACATGTAGGGGACACTCTGTTTTGACATTTAGGGGACACTCTGTTTTGACATTTAGGGGACACTCTGTTTTGACATGTAGGGGACACTCTGTTTTGACATTTAGGGGACACTCTGTTTTGACATTTAGGGGACACTCTGTTTTAACATGTAGGGGACACTCTGTTTTGACATGTAGGGGACACTCTGTTTTGACATGTAGGGGACACCTTTCTCCCTGTGTTACCACTGTTTTGATGATAAAGAAGCGAGAAGGCACTGCCTGGAAACAGACACATTCTGTTTCCAGACATGTTGTGTTTCATCGTTTTTACATATAGCCGACAGTAACATAAAGTTTATAAATGCTATTGAAAAAGACAGACAATGCGTAGTCTAATACTACCTAAGACCTTCATAAACACAACCAAATTATTATTTTTGTGAAAGCTTATGTCACATGTATTTATTAGACTGTTCGAATTTTTAGTTTATTTCACCTTTATTTAACCAGGTAGACCAGTTGAGAATGGTTAAGGGCGCTGTACTGCAGCGCCAGCTGTGCCACCAGAGACTCTGGGTTCGCGCCCATTGGCCGGTAGGGATATTCTTGTCTCATCGCACACCAGCGACTGCTATGGCAGGCCAGGTGCAGTGCGCGCTAACCAAGGTCGCCAAGTGCACGGTGTTTCCTCCGACACATTGGTGCGGCGGGCTTCCGGGTTGGATGCACGCTGTGTTAAGAAGCAGTGCGGCTGGTTGGGTTGTGTATCGGAGGACGCATGGCTTTCAACCTTCGTCTTTCCCGAGCCTGTACGGGAGTTGTAGCGATGAGACAAGATAGTAGCTACTACAACAATTGGATACCATGAAATTGGGGAGAAAAAGGGGTAAAAATTTAAATAAATAAAAAACAACAACACAGAGTTACACATAAACAAACGTACAGTCAATAACACAATAGAGAAAAAAATATATGTACAGTGTATGCAAATGAGGTAAGATTAGGGAGGTAAGGCAATAAATAGGTCGTAGTGGCGAAGTAATTACAATTTAAACACTGGAGTGATGGATGTGCAGAAGATGAATGTGCAAGTAGAGATACTGGGGTGCAAAGGAGCAAGATAAAGAAATAAATACTGTATGGGGATGAGGTAGTTGGATGGGATATTTACAGGTGCAGTGATCTGTGAGCTGCTCTGACAGCTGGTGCTTAAAGCTAGTGAGCGAGATATGAGTCTCCAGCTTCAGGGATTTTTGCAATTCGTTCCAGTCATTGGCAGCAGAGAACTGGAAGGAAAGGCAGCCAAAGAAGGAATTGGTTTTGGGGGTGACCAGTGAAATATACCTGCTGGAGCAAGTGCTACAGGTGGGTGTTGCTATGGTGATCAGTGAGCTGAGATCAGGTGGAGCTTTACCTTGCAAAGAATGTTGCAGTCAGAATGACAGCTGGTTAGCTTGAAGGGGGTTCTGACAAGGCCGTGCCTTTCTAGTGGTAAAGGAATGTCACTACAAGGAGTCAGACTTTATCGGTTACAGGGTCTGCATGCTCCTTAGAAACCTCACTGTCAGTGTTAGTCTGTGATAGTTTGTGTGTGTGTGTTTTCGTGTGTGTGTGTGTTTCTCCAGGATGAGGAGGGTGTACCTGTGGAGTTGAGACACCTGCCGGAGTACAAGGAGCTTCTGGAGCTGAAGAGAATGAAGAAACACAAACTGCAGGAGATCCAGGCTGAGAGTAGCATGGCCCTGCACCATGGATACAAGGTACACACATCACCGTGGATACAAGGTACACACATCACCGTGGATACAAGGTACACACATCACCGTGGATACAAGGTACACACATCACCGTGGATACAACATACACACACCACCGTGGATACAACATACACACATCACCGTGGATACAAGGTACACACATCACCATGGATACAACATACACACACCACCATTGGCATTGCACCATGGATACAAGGTACACACATCACCGTGGATACAAGGTACACACATCACCATGGATACAAGGTACACACATCACCATGGATACAAGGTAGTGGTTAATCAGCTTTCATACGGGCTTCAAGCTATATCTACTGATTATCTACCCACGTGTCTCTGCTGTCCGCTGGAATGTACAGGTACCTGCCAGAGTAAAGGAAACACTTGAGTAAATGAGGGTTCTGATGGCTCTGTTATGGTGTGAGGTGCGTTTTCCTGCCGTGGTTCAGGTCCACTCAACCCCTTAGAGGGCAAGGTAAACGCCAGTAAATTCACAGCCGTTGTGAGTGATCACCTTCGACCTTATGGCGAAGCAGTTCTATCCAGATGGGAGTGGTCTCTTTTAGGATGACAACGCCCCCCATCCACAGGGCACCAGTGGTCACTGACTCAAAGAACTCAATCCAATTGAACACTTGAGACAGTGTTTTCCACCACCATCAACAAAACACCAAATGATGGAATTTCTCCACGGCAGAACGGTGTCACATCCCTCCAATAGAGTTCCAGACACCTGTAGAATCTATACCGAGGTGTGTTGAATCTGTTCTGGTGGTGACCCAACACCCTATCAAGACACCTGTAGAATCTATACCGAGGTGTGTTGAATCTGTTCTGGTGGTGACCCAACACCCTATCAAGACACCTGTAGAATCTATACCAAGGTGTGTTGAATCTGTTCTGGTGGTGGCCCAACACCCTATCAAGACACCTGTAGAATCTATAACGAGGTGTGTTGAATCTGTTCTGGTGGTGACCCAACACCCTATCAAGACACCTGTAGAATCTATACCGAGGTGTGTTGAATCTGTTCTGGTGGTGACCCAACACCCTATCAAGACACCTGTAGAATCTATACCGAGGTGTGTTGAATCTGTTCTGGTGGTGACCCAACACCCTATCAAGACACCTGTAGAATCTATACCAAGGTGTGTTGAATCTGTTCTGGTGGTGACCCAACACCCTAGTGTAACTCTGTCTGTGTCCTTAGCTAGCTAACTCTCTCTCCTTAGTGTAATGTGTGCTAGCTAACTCTCTCTCCTTAGTGTAATGTGTGCTAGCTAACTCTCTCTCCTTAGTGTAATGTGTGCTAGCTAACTCTCTCTCCTTAGTGTAATGTGTGCTAGCTAACTCTCTCTCCTTAGTGTAATGTGTGCTAGCTAACTCTCTCTCCTTAGTGTAATGTGTGCTAGCTAACTCTCTCTCCTTAGTGTAATGTGTGCTAGCTAACTCTCTCTCCTTAGTGTAATGTGTGCTAGCTAACTCTCTCTCCTTAGTGTAACGTGTGCTAGCTAACTCTCTCTCCTTAGTGTAATGTGTGCTAGCTAACTCTCTCTCCTTAGTGTAATGTGTGCTAGCTAACTCTCTCTCCTTAGTGTAATGTGTGCTAGCTAACTCTCTCTCCTTAGTGTAATGTGTGCTAGCTAACTCTCTCTCCTTAGTGTAATGTGTGCTAGCTAACTCTCTCTCCTTAGTGTAATGTGTGCTAGCTAACTCTCTCTCCTTAGTGTAATGTGTGCTAGCTAACTCTCTCTCCTTAGTGTAATGTGTGCTAGCTAACTCTCTCTCCTTAGTGTAATGTGTGCTAGCTAACTCTCTCTCCTTAGTATAATGTGTGCTAGCTAACTCTCTCTCCTTAGTATAATGTGTGCTAGCTAGCTAACTCTCTCCTTAGTGTAATGTGTGCTAGCTAACTCTCTCTCCTTAGTGTAATGTGTGCTAGCTAACTCTCTCTCCTTAGTGTAATGTGTGCTAGCTAACTCTCTCTCCTTAGTGTAATGTGTGCTAGCTAACTCTCTCTCCTTAGTGTAATGTGTGCTAGCTAACTCTCTCTCCTTAGTATAATGTGTGCTAGCTAACTCTCTCTCCTTAGTATAATGTGTGCTAGCTAGCTAACTCTCTCCTTAGTGTAATGTGTGCTAGCTAACTCTCTCCTTAGTGTAATGTGTGCTAGCTAACTCTCTCTCCTTAGTGTAATGTGTGCTAGCTAACTCTCTCTCCTTAGTGTAATGTGTGCTAGCTAACTCTCTCTCCTTAGTATAATGTGTGCTAGCTAGCTAACTCTCTCTCCTTAGTATAATGTCGTTTGACAAGTATTTTTTTAAAATCATCTGAGACTAGCTAATGTCTCTCTCTGCAGTGTGACGTGTGTGGTGTGGAGCCCATCCAGGGCGTGCGGTGGCATTGTCAGGACTGTCCCTCAGACAACGCTGTGGACTTCTGTTCCAACTGCTCCGACTGGTGAGTCCTGCCTGGCTGGGGCTCTGTTCAGTAGGCTAATGATTTTAAATGGAGTTAAACGGAGAGGTTTAACTCCCATTATATACCCTGCCTGCATCTTAATAGTTTTGTTCCTGGTGCAGTAGACAACTTCAGTTTCATTGATGCGTGTGTCAACGTATTTGGCTCGGGCTCTGTTCAGTATGCTTGAAACGTGTTAAAACTATTTTGAAAACACATGTAAAAATACATTGTGTGGGACATAACAATAATACCAGTTTACACCAGTAAAAAAAAAAAAAAAATGCCGCTAAGATGCAGGAAAAGTTTATTTTCACATTTTGAGTTAGTTCATTGATGCATGTGCATCAAGTTGCCAGTTTTCAGTTGCCATGATTGACATGTCTGAACCCTGTTCCCACCTCCAGCCTGTGCAAGACAGGAAGTAAGTCCCCTCGTAGCTTCCTACGCCGGCATAGCAGCCTTGTTGCGTATGCTGTTGATCTCTGTGTTAACTGTTTCATCGTTGTGTATTAACCCATAATTCCTCTGTTTTTCCCCCACCACGGTACAAGAAATGTGTTATAGTGTTGACGTTTTGTCTTCTATACTACTTAACAGTTGCAGACAAATATATTGGCACCCCCTGTTGCATTTTTCTTAAATAGTTCTCTATTCATTTCAGAACAGTCCAGCATTTCTTCTTGAACCATTCCTGGGTGCTTCTAAACTCAGCATTAAAAGAAACATCCTCTCACTGTCAACTGCGTTTATTTTCAGCAATCTTAACATGTGTAAATATTTGTATGAACATAAGATTCTACAACTGAGACATAAACTGAACAAGTTCCACAGACATGTGACTAACAGAAATGGAATAATGTGTCCCTGAACAAAGGGGGGGTCAAAATCAACAGTAACAGTCAGTATCTGGTGTGGCCACCAGCTGCATTAAGTGCATCCCATGGACTGCACCAGATTTGACAGTTCTTGCTGTGAGATGTTACCCCACTCTTCCACCAAGGCACCTGCAAGTACCCGGACATTTCTGGGGGGAATGGCCCTAGCCCTCACCCTCTGATCCAACAGGTCCCAGACGTGCTCAATGGGATTGAGATCTGGGCTCTTCACTGGCCATGGCAGAACACTGACATTCCTGTCTTGCAAGAAATCATGCACAGAACGAGCAGTATGGCTGGTGGCATTGTCATGCTGAGGGTCATGTCAGGATGAGCCTGCAGGAAGGGTACCACATGAGGGAGGAGGATGTCTTCCCTGTAACGCACAGCGTTGAGATTACCTGCAATGACAACAAGCTCAGTCCGATGATGCTGTGACACACCGCCCCAGACCATGACGGACCCTCCAAATCCATCCCGCTCCAGAGCACAGGCCTCGGTGTAACGCTCATTCCTTCGACGATAAACGCAAATCCAACAATCACCCCTGGTGAGACAAAACCGCGACTCGTCAGTGAAGAGCACTTTTTGCCAATCCTGTCTGGTCCAGCGATGGTGGGTTTGTGCCCCTAGGTAACGTTGTTGCCGGTGATGTCTGGTGAGGACCTGCCTTACAACAGGCCTACAAGCCCTCAGTCCAGCCTCTCTCAACCTGTTACGGACAGTCTGAGCACTGATGGAGGGTTCCTTGTGTAACTCGGGCAGTTGTTGTTGCCATCCTGTACCTGTCCCGCAGGTGTGATGTTCAGATGTACCAATTCTGTGCAGTTGTTGTTACACGTGGTCTGCCACTGAGAGGACGATCAGCTGTCCGTCCTGTCTCCCTGTAGCTCTGTCTTAGGCGTCTCACAGTACGGACATTGCAATTTATTGCCCTGGACACATCTGCAGTCCTCATACCTCCTAGCAGCATGCCTAAGGCACGTTTACGCAGATGAGCAGGGACTCTGGGCATCTTTCTTTTGGTGTTTTTCATAGTCAGTAGTAAGTTTTCATAATTGTGACCTTAATTGCCTACCGTCTGTAAGCTCTTAGTGTCTTAACGACCGTTCCACAGGTGCATGTTCATTAATTGTTTATGGTTCATTGAACAAGCATTGGGAAACAGTGTTTAAACCCTTTACAATGAAGATCTGTGAAGTTATATGGATTTTTACGAATTATCTTTGAAAGACAGGGTCCTGAAAAAGGGACGTTTATGTGTTTGAGGGTGTCCTCCTACTGGAAGACCCACAACCTTCAACAGAGACACAGTTTTGGACACTTGGTTGAACAGAGAAGAATCCTGATCTGAATCACATTCATAACAAGATCTGACAACAGCAGTTGGTGGAGGGCACCCCTCTAACATTGGAAGAATTAGTTTTTGTTTGCTGCTGAAGAGTGGGACAAATGTCCAAAAGAAAAGTGCTCATTGCTACAAGAATAATTTGTCTGCAGTTCCCTTGATCAAGTACCAGCTCTGCGGTGCCACTACATTTGTCCGTGCCATTTGTCTTTAAGTTTACAATTTTAATTTAGAAAAATAGAGTTTACAAAAAATAAAAAGGACCGATAGCAAGGTGACCAACTTACTAGAGAAGAAATTGGGAATTATTTAAGAGAAGTACAAGGGTGTCAATATATTTGGCCACAACTGTATCGGTGGAATCCTTTTCCCAATCCATGAACCTGTATTTCCCCTGTGTTTACCTCCTCCAGCCTGTACAAGACAGAGAGCCACCTGCCCAGCCACCATCTGGAGCCTGTCCATCACCATGAGACCTTCCTAGACAGGGACTACTGTCTGGCTCAGACCCCTGGATATAACTACCTGGATCCCAACTACTACCCTGCTAACAGATGACAGCGTGGCCCCTAATCTCAGCCCTGGGTCATAGCTACAGACTCCGAGCCTCCTGGTCCAGCCCTGGGGCCATAGTTTCAGCTACACCGAGCGGCTCCTTCCTGGTCCAGCCCTGGGGCCACAGTTTCAGAGGCCCTCAGCCAGCCAGCCAGCCAGCCAGCCCCAGGCTGAGCTCACTCTACAGAAGCCTCCAACCTGCAGGCCACACTGGGTATGGCTCCAGACCTCGAGAACCTAGACAGCTCTCAGTCCAGCTACCCTGCTCACCTCACCCCACTAGCCCAGCAGGATGGCAGGCATTGGGTCTCTGACGGCAGGCTGTGGTGGGGGGGGGGGGGGGTTACCGTAACGACCAAACAAAGGAACATAATGGAAATAGAAAAAACACTATTTAAAATTACATTTAAAAAAACTGAAAAAGGCACACCGACATTCCCGGGTGCCGAGACAGAAGAGGGTCCTCCCTCCTCCCTCCTCTACTCCTCCCTCCTCTACTCCTCCCTCCTCTACTCCTCTACTCCTCTACTCCTCTACTCCTCCCTCCTCTACTCCTCTACTCCTCTACTCCTCCCTCCTCTACTCCTCTACTCCTCTACTCCTCCCTCCTCTACTCCTCTACTCCTCTACTCCTCTACTCCTCCCTCCTCTACTCCTCTACTCCTCTACTCCTCCCTCCTCTACTCCTCCCTCCTCTACTCCTCCCTCCTCTACTCCTCTACTCCTCTACTCCTCCCTCCTCTACTCCTCTACTCCTCCCTCCTCTACTCCTCTACTCCTCCCTCCTCTACTCCTCTACTCCTCTACTCCTCCCTCCTCTACTCCTCTACTCCTCTACTCCTCCCTCCTCTACTCCTCTACTCCTCCCTCCTCTACTCCTCTACTCCTCCCTCCTCTACTCCTCTACTCCTCCCTCCTCTACTCCTCTACTCCTCTACTCCTCTACTCCTCTACTCCTCCCTCCTCTACTCCTCTACTCCTCCCTCCTCTACTCCTCTACTCCTCCCTCCTCTACTCCTCTACTCCTCTACTCCTCCCTCCTCTACTCCTCTACTCCTCCCTCCTCTACTCCTCCCTCCTCTACTCCTCTACTCCTCCCTCCTCTACTCCTCCCTCCTCTACTCCTCTACTCCTCTACTCCTCTACTCCTCCCTCCTCTACTCCTCCCTCCTCTACTCCTCTACTCCTCCCTCCTCTACACCTCTACTCCTCTACTCCTCCCTCCTCTACTCCTCTACTCCTCCCTCCTCTACTCCTCCCTCCTCTACTCCTCCCTCCTCTACTCCTCTACTCCTCCCTCCTCTACTCCTCTACTCCTCTACTCCTCTACTCCTCCCTCCTCTACTCCTCTACTCCTCTACTCCTCCCTCCTCTACTCCTCTACTCCTCTACTCCTCCCTCCTCTACTCCTCTACTCCTCCCTCCTCTACTCCTCCCTCCTCTACTCCTCTACTCCTCCCTCCTCTACTCCTCTACTCCTCCCTCCTCTACTCCTCTACTCCTCTACTCCTCTACTCCTCCCTCCTCTACTCCTCCCTCCTCTACTCCTCTACTCCTCCCTCCTCTACTCCTCTACTCCTCCCTCCTCTACTCCTCTACTCCTCTACTCCTCCCTCCTCTACTCCTCTACTCCTCCCTCCTCTACTCCTCCCTCCTCTACTCCTCCCTCCTCTACTCCTCTACTCCTCCCTCCTCTACTCCTCTACTCCTCCCTCCTCTACTCCTCTACTCCTCTACTCCTCTACTCCTCCCTCCTCTACTCCTCCCTCCTCTACTCCTCTACTCCTCCCTCCTCTACTCCTCTACTCCTCTACTCCTCCCTCCTCTACTCCTCCCTCCTCTACTCCTCTACTCCTCCCTCCTCTACTCCTCTACTCCTCTACTCCTCCCTCCTCTACTCCTCTACTCCTCCCTCCTCTACTCCTCCCTCCTCTACTCCTCTACTCCTCTACTCCTCTACTCCTCTACTCCTCCCTCCTCTACTCCTCTACTCCTCCCTCCTCTACTCCTCTACTCCTCCCTCCTCTACTCCTCTACTCCTCTACTCCTCTACTCCTCCCTCCTCTACTCCTCCCTCCTCTACTCCTCTACTCCTCTACTCCTCCCTCCTCTACTCCTCTACTCCTCCCTCCTCTACTCCTCTACTCCTCCCTCCTCTACTCCTCTACTCCTCTACTCCTCCCTCCTCTACTCCTCTACTCCTCTACTCCTCCCTCCTCTACTCCTCTACTCCTCCCTCCTCTACTCCTCTACTCCTCCCTCCTCTACTCCTCTACTCCTCCCTCCTCTACTCCTCTACTCCTCCCTCCTCTACTCCTCTACTCCTCTACTCCTCCCTCCTCTACTCCTCTACTCCTCCCTCCTCTACTCCTCTACTCCTCTACACCTCCCTCCTCTACTCCTCCCTCCTCTACTCCTCTACTCCTCTACTCCTCTACTCCTCTACTCCTCTACTCCTCCCTCCTCTACTCCTCCCTCATCTACTCCTCTACTCCTCTACTCCTCCCTCCTCTACTCCTCTACGCCTCTACTCCTCCCTCCTCTACTCCTCTACTCCTCTACTCCTCCCTCCTCTACTCCTCCCTCCTCTACTCCTCCCTACTCTTCTCCACCTCCCTCCTCTACTCCTCCCTCCTCTTCTCCTGCTCTCCTCCCTCCTCTACTCCTCTACTCCTCCCTCCTCTACTCCTCCCTCCTCTTCTCCTGCTCTCCTCCCTTCTCTTCTCCACCTCCCTCCTCTACTCCTCCCTCCTCTTCTCCTGCTCTCCTCCCTTCTCTTCTCCACCTCCCTCCTCTACTCCTCCCTCCTCTTCTCCTGCTCTCCTCCCTTCTCTTCTCCACCTCCCTCCTCTACTCCTCTCTCCTGCTCTCCTCCCTTCTCTTCTCCACCTCCCTCCTCTTCTTCTTCTTCTCCACCTCCCTCCTCTTCTCCTCCCTCCTCCCTCCTCTTCTCTTCCCTCCTCTTCTCCTCCCTTCTCTTCTCCTCCTCCTCCTACTCTCGTCCCTTCCCTCCTCTTCTCCTCTCTTCCTCCTCCTCTCCTCCACCTGGTTTAGTGGGCCTACTACTATTCAGGGTCGTGTTCACCTAACAGAAGATAACTGACAAACGGGCAGGGACTACCTGACCTTTTTCGTTTTCTATTGCAAAACATTTTTCTACGTTTTGAACTAATGAATATGACCCTGACACTGGTGTGTGGTGGTATCAATGTTATGTTGATGAGAGGGAATATGTTCCTAGATGGGTAGATATCTGTATTTGAGTTGGTGGGGCCTGTTATGGAATATGGGTGGTGGGAGGAGCTTGGTGCCCATGAGAGGCATGTCTTTGATTCCTACCAGGTTTTTAAACCAATCACAGAACAAGATCTGCTGATGTAACCCACTCTCGGGTGTTGTCAGATGCAGCCATGGTTACGGACCCCTGATACTTCTCCACCTCACGTCTCCATGGTAACAGACCCCGATACAAGTGGCCGAAAGGCCATTTAACATGGACAGCGCCATTGAGGACTTACACCATTTTAATGTAGTTAAATAAATTAAGTTGGAGTCCAACCGGGTCATCAGGAGGAATCAGCCAATCGCGAAGAAGAAAATGTACTACTTCAAAATGGCCCTGCTCACCTATCATGGCACAGATACAAAGAGGAGCCATCTATCTATCTCTATGGGGTTCTCCAACCCTGTTCTTGGAGTCCTACTGTCTTGTAGGTATTTGCTCCAACCCTGATCTACCTGATATTAATAATTAGCTGGTTGATAAGATGAATCAGGTCAGTTACAACTGGGGTTGGAGTTAAAACCTACAGTAGGGTCTCTCCAGGAACAGGGTCGGAGTTAAAACCTACAGGAGGGTCTCTCTCCAGGACCAGGGTTGGAGTTAAAACCTACAGGAGGGTCTCTCTCCAGGAACAGGGTTGGAGTTAAAACCTACAGGAGGGTCTCTCTCCAGGAACAGGGTTGGAGTTAAAACCTACAGGAGGGTCTCTCTCCAGGACCAGGGTTGGAGTTAAAACCTACAGGAGGGTCTCTCTCCAGGACCAGGGTTGGAGTTAAAACCTACAGGAGGGTCTCTCTCCAGGAACAGGGTTGGAGTTAAAACCTACAGGAGGGTCTCTCTCCAGGACCAGGGTTGGAGTTAAAACCTACAGGAGGGTCTCTCTCCAGGAACAGGGTTGGAGTTAAAACCTACAGGAGGGTCTCTCTCCAGGAACAGGGTTGGAGTTAAAACCTACAGGAGGGTCTCTCTCCAGGAACAGGGTTGGAGTTAAAACCTACAGGAGGGTCTCTCTCCAGGAACAGGGTTGGAGTTAAAACCTACAGGAGGGTCTCTCTCCAGGAACAGGGTTGGAGTTAAAACCTACAGGAGGGTCTCTCTCCAGGAACAGGGTTGGAGACCCTTGTTCTAGATCCTCCATTAAAATATTGTATTTTTATGAACCTATTTAAAAACAACGAGAAGAATCGAGGAGGAGGTGGTGATTGTCTAGACCTAGGGGTTCTCATTCGTTCCTACTTCTTGTACGTTTTTTTTTTTTTTTTTTTTTTGCCCAGCTACACAGCTGATTCAAATCATCAAAGCTTGATGATGAGTTGGTCATTTGGGCTACACCCGGGAGGGGAGAAAGTAGGAACGAATGAGAGCCCCTAGGTCTAGAAGGGATACCGCTTTTATCAAAATGTAGTTTTCGAAGCAGGTTGGAAGAATTAACGTAGCAGGCTGTGAGAATTAGGTTAAATTACTTTGGACTTCAATTTCACAAGCTGTATCCCATCTAGACATGACTGTAGATTTGGTTGTTCTTGATGAGTAGACGCCATTTTGTATGGATTTTGTTTTGTTGTCTCCCCCCCCCCCCCCCCCCCCCCCCGCTTCAATATCTCTGTATAACGGTATGTTTTTAAATCATGTTAAACTGTTGAGGAGATCAGTGGAAATAAAAATGTGAAAATATAATTTCTACATCCGGAGAATCCTGCAGCATTCTTTGGTTTTGTTATGGGTGCCTCGGTAAATCGGTAAATGCCTCGGTAAACCGGTAAATGCCGTGGTAAACCGGTAAATGCCGTGGTAAACCGGTAAATGCCGTGGTAAACCGGTAAATGCCGTGGTAAATCGGTAAATGCCTCGGTAAACCGGTAAATGCCTCGGTAAACCGGTAAATGCCTCGGTAAACCGGTAAATGCCTCGGTAAACCGGTAAATGCCTCGGTAAATCGGTAAATGCCTCGGTAAACCGGTAAATGCCGTGGTAAACCGGTAAATGCCGTGGTAAACCGGTAAATGCCGTGGTAAACCGGTAAATGCCGTGGTAAATCGGTAAATGCCTCGGTAAACCGGTAAATGCCTCGGTAAACCGGTAAATGCCTCGGTAAACCGGTAAATGCCTCGGTAAACCGGTAAATGCCTCGGTAAACCGGTAAATGCCGTGGTAAACCGGTAAATGCCGTGGTAAATCGGTAAATGCCTCGGTAAACCGGTAAATGCCTCGGTAAATCGGTAAATGCCTCGGTAGGCAGTCATTTGTGACAAAACAAAACCATGTTGACTTTATTAATTGATTCTACATATCAGAGAATCTTTATTCCCGAGTTGACATTTGTTTACCATTATTTGACAAGTAATTATGTTAAGTCAATTATGGTCTCTTACAAACATAGCCCTGAGTTAAAGATTCACACGTCTAATATACGAAAGACCAAACACTAGTATTCTTTAAAAAAAAACACATTATTCAGTAAAGACAGTTAGCCACCAGGGGGCGCTGTTGTATTGGCTTTGACTGGTGGGCATGTTGGGCCCACATGGACAATAACTCCACATGGAGTTATTTATAAAATATACATTTTGTTTTAGCAAAGCATCTTATCTACTACCATCTCCTGTGGCATGATTTATGGTGCCATGACATCCACCATATTTGTTCAAGTAGAGTGGATGGAACACAGTGGGGTGGTGTACCTAATAAACTGGCCAGTGAGTGTATACAATAGGGTGGTGTACCTAATAAACTGGCCAGTGAGTGTATACAATAGGGTGGTGTACCTAATAAACTGGCTAGTGAGTGTATACAATCTGTAGAATATCATATACAATAGGATGGTGTATCTAATAAACGGGCCAGTTAGTGTATACAACAGGATGGTGTACCTAATAAACTGGCCAGTGAGTGTATACAATATATGATATACAATAGGATGGTGTGCCTAATAAACTGGCCAGTGAGTGTATACACTATGTAGAATATGATATACAATAGGATGGTGTGCCTAATAAACTGTCCAGTGAGTGTATACAATCTGTAGAATATGATATACAATAGGATGGTGTGCCTAATAAACTGGCCAGTGAGTGTATACAATCTGTAGAATATGATATACAATAGGATGGTGTGCCTAATAAACTGGCCAGTGAGTGTATACAATCTGTAGAATATGATATACAATAGGATGGTGTGCCTAATAAACTGGCCAGTGAGTGTATACAACAGGATGGTGTACCTAATAAACTGGCCAGTGAGTGTATACAACAGGATGGTGTACCTAATAAACTGGCCATTGAGTGTATACAATCTGTAGAATATCCCAAATACTGCACAAATAAGTCAGGAGTCCAGGTTTAGCAAAGGAACTGCCTTTATTAGACGTTAAGTATTGACTCAACAAGCGCTGTGACATTGTCTCTTATGACAAGAAGCTTGCAACCAGCTATATAGAATACAATGCAATAGTCTGTTAATAGTTTTTTGTTATATATATATATATATATATATTCAGTATGCTTCTAAAGTTTGGGCACAACTACTAATTCAAGGGTTTTCCTTTATTAAATTATTTTCTACATTGTAGACATCAAAACTATGAAATAACACATATGGAATCATGTAGTAACCAAAAAAGTGTTAAACTAATTTCTTTAACCTTTTATTTAAGTAGGCAAGTCAGTTAAGAACAAATTCGTATTTACAATGACGGCCTACACCGGCCAAATCCCCTCCCCTAACCCGAATGATGCTGAGACAATTGTGCGCCGCCCTATGGGATTCCCGATCACGGCCGGGTTGTGATACAGCCCGGGATCGAACCAGGGTCTGTAGTGAAGCCTCTATCACTGAGATGCAGTGCCTTAGATTTCTGTGCCAGATTCTTCAAAGTAGCCACCCTTCTCTCAAACAGCTTCACCTGGAATGCTTTTCCAACAGTCTTGAAGGAGTTCCCACATATGCTGAGCACTTGTTGGCTGCTTTTCCTTTGCTCTTTTTTAAATATATTTTATTTATTTATTTTACCTTTATTTAACCAGGTAGGCCAGTTGAGAACAAGTTCTCATTTACAACTGCGACCTGGCCAAGATAAAGCAAAGCAGTGCGACAAAACAACACAGAGTTACACATGGAATAAACAAAAGTACAGTCAATAACACAATAGAAATATCTGTATAGAGTGTGTGCAAATGAGGTAAGGAGGTAAGGCAATAAATAGGCCGTAGTGGCGAAATAAATACAATTTATCAATTAACACTGGAGTGATAGATGAGCAGATGAGGATGTGCAAGTAGAAATACTGGTGTGCAAAGAGCAGGAAAAATAAAATATGGGGATGAGGTAGGTAGTGGGTTGGATGGGCTATTTACAGATGGGCTATGTACAGCTGCAGCGATCGGTAAGCTGCTCTGACAGCCGATGCTTGAAGTTAGTGAGGGAGATATAAGTCTCCAACTTCAGTGATTGTTTTGCAATTTGTTCCAGTCGTTGGCAGCAGAGAACTGGAAGGAAAGCGGCCAAAGGAGGTGTTGGCTTTGGGGATGACCAGTGAAATATACCTGCTGGAGCGCGTGCTACGGGTGGGTGTTGTTATTGTGACCAGTGAGCTGAGATAAGGCAGAGCTTTACCTTGCAAAGACTTATAGATGACCTGGAGCCAGTGGGTTTGGCGACAAATATTTAGCGATGACCAGCCGAGAGCATACAGGTCGCAGTGGTGGGTCGTATATGGGGCTTTGGTGACAAAATGGATGACACTGTGATAGACTGCATCCAATTTGCTGAATAGAGTGTTGGAGGCTAATTCGTAAATGACATCGCCGAAGTCAAGGATTGGCGGGACAGTCAGTTTTACGAGTGTATATTTGGCAGCATGAGTGAAGGAGGCTTTTTTGCGAAATAGGAAGCTGATTCTAGATTTAATTTTGGATTGGAGATGTTTAATATGAGTCTGGAAGGAGAGTTTACAGTCTAGCCAGACACCTAGGTATTTATAGTTATCCACATATTCTAAATCAGAACCGTCCAGAGTAGTGATGCTGGACGGGCGGGCAGGTGCAGGCAGCAATCGGTTGAAGAGCATGCATTTAGTTTTACTTGCGTTTAAGAGCAGTTGGAGGCCACGGAAGGAGTGTTGTATGGCGTTGAAGCTCGGTTGGAGGTTTGATAACACAGTGTCCAAAGAAGGGCCAGATCTATACAGAATGGTGTCGTCTGCGTAGAGGTGGATCAGAGAATCACCAGCAGCAAGAGCTACAGTGGGGCAAAAAAGTATTTAGTCAGCCACCAATTGTGCAAGTTCTCCCACTTAAAAAGATGAGAGAGGCCTGTAATTTTCATCATAGGTACACTTCAACTATGACAGACAAAATGAGAAGAAAAAAAATCCGGAAAATCACATTGTAAGATTTTTTATGAATTTATTTGCAAATTATGGTGGAAAATAAGTATTTGGTCAATAACAAAAGTTTATCTCAATACTTTGTTATATACCCTTTGTTGGCAATGACAGAGGTCAAACGTTTTCTGCAAGTCTTCACAAGGTTTACACACACTGTTGCTGGTATTTTGGCCCATTCCTCCATGCAGATCTCCTCTAGAGCAGTGATGTTTTGGGGCTGTTGCTGGGCAACACGGACTTTCAACTCCTTCCAAAGATTTTCTATGGGGTTGAGATCTGGAGACTGGCTAGGCCACTCCAAGACCTTGAAATGCTTCTTACGAAGCCACTCCTTTGGGATCATTGTCATGCTGAAAGACCCAGCCACGTTTCCTCTTCAATGCCCTTGCTGATGGAAGAAGGTTTTCACTCAAAATCTCACGATACATGGCCCCATTCATTCTTTAATTTACACAGATCAGTCGTCCTGGTCCCTTTGCAGAAAAACAAAGCATGATGCTTCGACCCCCATGCTTCACAGTAGGCATGGTGTTATTTGGATGCAACTCAGCATTCTTTGTCCTCCAAACACGACGAGTTGAGTTTTTACCAAAAAGTTATATTTTGGTTTCATCTGACCATATGACATTCTCCCAATCTTCTACTGGATCATCCAAATGCTCTCTAGCAAACTTCAGACGGGCCTGGACATGTACTGGCTTAAGCAGGGGGACACGTCTGGCACTGCAGGATTTGAGTCCCTGGCGGCGTAGTGTGTTACTTTAGTCCCAGCTCTCTGCAGGTCATTCACTAGGTCCCCCCGTGTGGTTCTGGGATTTTTGCTCACTGTTCTTGTGATCATTTTGACAGCACGGGGTGAGATCTTGCGTGGAGCCCCAGATCGAGGGAGATTATCAGTGGTCTTGTATGTCTTCCATTTCCTAATAATTGCTCCCACAGTTGATTTCTTCAAACCAAGCTGCTTACCTATTGCAGATTCAGTCTTCCCAGCCTGGTGCAGGTCTACAATTTTGTTTCTGGTGTCCTTTGACAGCTCTTTGGTCTTGGCCATAGT
>NC_092166.1:2405662-2493162 GCF_045791955.1 Oncorhynchus clarkii lewisi | reverse complement strand
GGGGTGGTGGTAGTAGTTAGACCTCTGGGGTGGTGGTAGTAGTTAGACCTCCGGGGTGGTGGTAGTAGTTAGACCTCTGGGGTGGTGGTAGTAGTTAGACCTCTGGGGTGGTGGTAGTAGTTAGACCTCCGGGGTGGTAGTAGTTAGACCTCTGGGGTGGTGGTAGTAGTTAGACCTCTGGGGAGGTGGTAGTAGTTAGACCTCTGGGGTGGTGGTAGTAGTTAGACCTCTGGGGTGGTGGTAGTAGATAGACCTCCGGGGTGGTGGTAGTAGTTAGACCTCTGGGGTGGTGGTAGTAGTTAGACCTCTGGGGTGGTGGTAGTAGTTAGACCTCTGGGGTGGTGGTAGTAGTTAGACCTCTGGGTAGGTGGTAGTAGTTAGACCTCTGGGGCGGTAGTAGATAGACCTCTGGGGTGGTGGTAGTAGATAGACCTCTGGGGCGGTGGTAGTAGATAGACCTCTGGGGCGGTGGTAGTAGATAGACCTCTGGGGCGGTGGTAGTAGATAGACCTCTGGGGTGGTGGTAGTAGTTAGACCTCTGGGGTGGTGGTAGTAGATAGACCTCCGGGGTGGTGGTAGTAGATAGACCTCCGGGGTGGTGGTAGTAGTTAGACCTCTGGGGTGGTGGTAGTAGTTAGACCTCTGGGGTGGTGGTAGTAGTTAGACCTCTGGGGTGGTGGTAGTAGTTAGACCTCTGGGAAGGTGGTAGTAGTTAGACCTCTGGGGCGGTAGTAGATAGACCTCTGGGGTGGTGGTAGTAGATAGACCTCTGGGGCGGTGGTAGTAGATAGACCTCTGGGGCGGTGGTAGTAGATAGACCTCTGGGGCGGTGGTAGTAGATAGACCTCTGGGGTGGTGGTAGTAGTTAGACCTCTGGGGTGGTGGTAGTAGATAGACCTCTGGGGCGGTGGTAGTAGATAGACCTCTGGGGCGGTGGTAGTAGTTAGACCTCCGGGGTGGTGGTAGTAGTTAGACCTCTGGGGTGGTGGTAGTAGTTAGACCTCCGGGGTGGTGGTAGTAGTTAGACCTCTGGGGTGGTGGTAGTAGTTAGACCTCTGGGGTGGTGGTAGTAGTTAGACCTCCGGGGTGGTAGTAGTTAGACCTCCGGGGCGGTGGTAGTAGTTAGACCTCCGGGGCGGTGGTAGTAGATAGACCTCTGGGGCAGTGGTAGTAGTTAGACCTCTGGGGCGGTGGTAGTAGTTAGACCTCTGGGGCGGTGGTAGTAGTTAGACCTCTGGGGCGGTGGTAGAAGTTAGACCTCTGGGGCGGTGGTAGTAGTTAGACCTCTGGGGTGGTGGTAGTAGATAGACCTCTGGGGCGGTGGTAGTAGTTAGACCTCTGGGCGGTGGTAGTTGTTAGACCTCTGGGGCGGTAGTAGTAGATAGACCTCTGGGGCGGTGGTAGTAGTTAGACCTCTGGGGTGGTGGTAGTAGTTAGACCTCTGGGGCGGTGGTAGTAGATAGACCTCTGGGGTGGTGGTAGTAGTTAGACCTCTGGGGTGGTGGTAGTAGATAGACCTCTGGGGCGGTGGTAGTAGATAGACCTCTGGGGCGGTGGTAGTAGTTAGACCTCTGGGCGGTGGTAGTAGTTAGACCTCTGGGGCGGTAGTAGTTAGACCTCTGGGCGGTGGTAGTAGATAGACCTCTGGGCGGTGGTAGTAGATAGACCTCCGGGGCGGTGGTAGTAGTTAGACCTCTGGGGTGGTGGTAGTAGTTAGACCTCTGGGGCGGTGGTAGTAGTTAGACCTCTGGGGTGGTAGTAGATAGACCTCTGGGGTGGTGGTAGAAGATAGACCTCTGGGCGGTGGTAGTAGATAGACCTCCGGGGCGGTGGTAGTAGATGGACCTCGGGGGCGGTGGTAGTAGTTAGACCTCTGGGGTGGTAGTAGATAGACCTCTGGGGTGGTGGTAGAAGATAGACCTCTGGGCGGTGGTAGTAGTTAGACCTCTGGGGCGGTGGTAGTAGTTAGACCTCTGGGGTGGTGGTAGTAGTTAGACCTCTGGGGCGGTAGTAGTTAGACCTCTGGGCGGTGGTAGTAGATAGACCTCTGGGCGGTGGTAGTAGTTAGACCTCTGGGCGGTGGTAGTAGTTAGACCTCTGGGGTGGTGGTAGTAGTTAGACCTCTGGGGTGGTGGTAGTAGTTAGACCTCTGGGGCGGTGGTAGTAGTTAGACCTCTGGGGTGGTAGTAGATAGACCTCTGGGGTGGTGGTAGAAGATAGACCTCTGGGCGGTGGTAGTAGATAGACCTCCGGGGCGGTGGTAGTAGATAGACCTCGGGGGCGGTGGTAGTAGATAGACCTCCGGGGCGGTGGTAGTAGTTAGACCTCTGGGGTGGTGGTAGAAGATAGACCTCTGGGCGGTGGTAGTAGATAGACATCCGGGGCGGTGGTAGTAGATAGACCTCGGGGGCGGTGGTAGTAGTTAGACCTCTGGGGCGGTGGTAGTGATGATGTAGAGATGAGTGGGTTCCTCTAGCAGGAGTCCATGGCCTGACAGATCTGAGCAAACACCTCTTCAGGAGACCTCTCTGCATCAATCTGGGGGAAAACACATGAAACAAACAAAGATTAGGATTCAATGCAAGGCACATTTTAACCTCTTGAATAATAGGACAACATTTAGATTTCTGCCGAAACAGACCCTAAAGTAATTCTTTTTTTATGACAATAAACATAAACGATAACTGTTGATGTTTCATAATTTTAGAAAGGTCTGGAACTCACCTTCTGGTCAAAATAGTTATATTCACTGTTTTAGGACACAAGCTCAAGTATATAGTACAAATATGAAGAAAATATTAATAAAATTTAAAAAATCGGATTTATTTTCCTATTCAACAAAAGTGCGACAATAGGGTATGAAATGACCCTAATGACTATAAGATTTCACATTTCTTATAACTGTAAAATAAACATGATACTACTTAGTGACTGTACACTATTGGCGCTATTTCATATTAACAGAGAATATTTTTCATGTTGAGAGCTCTATATCCAACTAAGGATGACTGTGTCTCGCTCTGCGTGGCCGATGTGAGCAAAACATTTAAACAGGTTAACAATCACAAGGCCAGAATACCAGGTTCTCAAAGCATACACAGACCAGCTGGCAATTGTCTTCATTCATCTTTCCTTGTCCCAACATGTTTCAAGCTGAACACCATTGTCCCTGTTCCCAAGGTAACCTAGCTACTGTAAATGACTATCTGTAATTATGAAGTGTTTTGAAAGGCTGGTCATGTCTCACATCAACACCATTATCCCAGACAACCAGGACGCACTCCAATTCACATACCGCCCCAACAGATCCACAGATGACGCAATCTCAATCACACTCCACACTGCCCTTTCCCACCTGGACAACCGGGGACATAACTACGTGAGAATGCTGTTCATCGACTACAGCTCAGCGTTCAACACCATAGTGCCCTCAAAGCACATCACTAAGCTAAGGACCCTGGGACTAAACACCTCCCTCTGCAACTGGATCCTGGACTTCCTGACGGGCCACCCCCAGGTGGTGAGGTTAGGTAGCAACACATAAATTTTACTGCTGCTGTTTAATTATTTGTTACTTTTATTTTCTATTTTTTACTTAACACTTATTTTTAAAGCATTGTTGGTTAATAAGTGCTCGTAAGTAAGCATTTCACTGTAAAGGTCTACTACACCTGTTGTATTCAGCATTTCACTGTAAGGTCTACTTCACCTGTTGTATTCAGCATTTCACGGTAAGTTCTACTACACCTGTTGTATTCAGCATTTCACTGTGAGGTCTACTACACCTGTTATATTCAGCATTTCACTGTCAGGTCTACTACACCTGTTGTATTCAGCATTTCACTGTAAGGTCTACTACACCTGTTGTATTCAGCATTTCACTGTAAGGTCTACTTCACCTGTTGTATTCAGCATTTCACTGTAAGGTATATACCTACACCTGTTGTATTCAGCATTTCACTGTAAGGTCTACTACACCTGTTGTATTCAGCATTTCACTGTAAGGTCTACTACACCTGTTGTATTCAGCATTTCACTGTAAGGTCTACTTCACCTGTTGTATTCAGCATTTCACTGTAAGGTATATACATACACCTGTTGTATTCAGCATTTCACTGTAAGGTCTACTACACCTGTTGTATTCAGCATTTCACTGTAAGGTCTACTACACCTGTTGTATTCAGCATTTCACTGTAAGGTATATACATACACCTGTTGTATTTGGCGGCATGTGATAAATACAAGTTGATATGATTTGATTTGCTCTAAATAAATCACAGACAGTGTAACCAACAAAGCACCATCACACTTCCTCCTCCATGCTTCACAGTGAGAACCACACATGCGGAGATCATCCGTTCACCTACTCTGCTTCTCACAAAGACACAGCGGTGGGAACCAAAAATCATCAGACCAAAGGACAGATTTCCTCCGGTCTAATGTCCATTTGCTCGTGTTTCTTGGCCCAAGCAAGTCTCTTCTTCTATGTGTGTCCTTTAGTAGTGGTTTCTTTGCAGAAATTCAACCATGAAGGCCTGATTCACACAGTCTCCTCTGAATAGTTGATGTTGAGATGTGTCTGTTACTTGAACTCCGAAGCATTTATTTGGGCTGCAATTTTTGAGGCTGGTAACTCTAACGAACGTATCCTCTGCAGCAGAGGTACCTCTGGGTCTTCCTTTCCTGTGGCGGTCCTCATGAGAGTCAGTTTCATTATAAAGCTTTATGGTTTTTGCGACTGCACTTGAAGAAACTTCCGAAGTTCTTGAAATTTTCCTCATTGACTGACCTTCATGTCTTAAAGCAACGATGGACTGTCATTTCTCTTTGCTTATTTGAGCTGTTCTTGCCAGAATATGGACTTGGTCTTTTACCAAATAGGGCTATCTTCTGTATACCACCCCTACCTTGTCACAACAAAACTGATTCCACAAATAAACTTTTAAGAAGGCACATGGCATACCCTTACAACCTGGGGGCGGCCCGTCAGGAAGTCCAGGATCCAGTTTCAGAGGGAGGTGTTTAGTCCCAGGGTCCTTAGCTTAGTGATGAGCTTTGAGGGTACTATGGTGTTGAACGCTGAGCTGTAGTCGATGAACAGCATTTTCACATAGGTGTTCCATTTGTCCAGGTGAGAAAGGGCTTTGTGGAGTGCGATTGAGATTACATCATCTGTGGATCTTTTGGGGCAGTATGTGAATTGGAGTGGGTCTAATGTTTCTGGGATGATGGTGTTGATGTGAGACAGTTCCAGACTTTCAAAGCACTTCATGGCTGCTGACGTGAGTGCCACAGGGTCGTAATAATTTAGGCAGGTTAACTTTGCTTCCTTGGGCGCAGGGACTATGGTGGTCTGCTTGAAACATGTAGGTATTACAGACTCGGTCTGGGAGAGGTTGAAATTGTCAGTGAAGACACTTGACAGTTGGTCAGCGCATGCTCAGAGTGCACGTCCTGGTAATCCGTCTGGCCCAGCGGCTTTGTGAATGTTGACCTGTTTAAAGGTTTTGTTCACATCGGCCACCGAGAGCATTATCACACAGTCATCCAGAACAGCTGTTGCTCTCGTGCATGCTTTAGTGTTGCTTGCCTCGAAGCAAAAGGCATAAAAGGCATTTAGCTCATCAAATCAAATCAAATCAAATTTTATTTGTCACATACACATGGTTAGCAGATGTTAATGCGAGTGTAGCGAAAGGCTTGTTCTAGTTCCGACAATGCAGTAATAACCAACGAGTAATCTAGCTAACAATTCCAAAACTACTAGATTATACACACAAGTGTAAAGGGATAAAGACTATGTACATAAAGATATATGAATGCGTGATGGTACAGAGCGGCATAGGCAAGATGCAGTAGATGGTATCGGGTACAGTATATACATATGAGATGAGTATGTAAACAAAGTGGCATAGTTTAAAGTGGCTAGTGATACATGTATTACATAAAGATGCAGTAGATTATATAGAGTACAGTATATACGTATACATATGAGATAAATAATGTAGGGTATGTAAACATTATATTAAGTAGCATTGTTTAAAGTGGCTAGTGATATATTTGACATCAATTCCCATCAATTCCCATTATTAAAGTGGCTGGAGTTGAGTCAGTGTGTTGGCAGCAGCCACTCAATGTTAGTGGTGGCTGTTTAACAGTCTGATGGCCTTGAGATAGAAGCTGTTTTTCAGTCTCTCGGTCCCAGCTTTGATGCACCTGTACTGACCTCGCCTTCTGGATGATAGTGGGGTGAACAGGCAGTGGCTCGGGTGGTTGTTGTCCTTGATGATCTTTATGGCCTTCCTGTGACATCGGGTGGTGTAGGTGTCCTGGAGGGCAGGTAGTTTGCCCCCGGTGATGCGTTGTGCAGACCTCACTACCCTCTGGAGAGCCTTACGGTTGTGGGCGGAGCAGTTGCCGTACCAGGCGGTGATACAGCCCGACAGGATGCTCTCGATTGTGCATCTGTAGAAGTTTGAGTGTTTTTGGTGACAAGCCGAATTTCTTCAGCCTCCTGAGGTTGAAGAGGCGCTGCTGCGCCTTCTTCACGATGCTGTCTGTGTGGGTGGACCAATTCAGTTTGTCTGTGATGTGTACGCCGAGGAACTTAAAACTTACTACCCTCTCCACTACTGTTCCATTGATGTGGATAGGGGGGGTGTTCCCTCTGCTGTTTCCTGAAGTCCACAATCATCTCCTTAGTTTTGTTGACGTTGAGTGTGAGGTTATTTTCCTGACACCACACTCCGAGGGCCCTCGCCGTCTCGTCGTTGTTGGTAATCAAGCCTACCACTGTTGTGTCGTCCGCAAACTTGATGATTGAGTTGGAGGCGTGCGTGGCCACGCAGTCGTGGGTGAACAAGGAGTACAGGAGAGGGCTCAGAACGCACCCTTGTGGTGCCCCAGTGTTGAGGATCAGCGGGGTGGAGATGTTGTTACCTACCCTCACCACCTGGGGGCGGCCCGTCAGGAAGTCCAGTACCCAGTTGCACAGGGTGGGGTCGAGACCCAGGGTCTCGAGCTTGATGACGAGTTTGGAGGGTACTATGGTGTTAAATGCTGAGCTGTAGTCGATGAACAGCATTCTCACATAGGTATTCCTCTTGTCCAGATGGGTTAGGGCAGTGTGCAGTGTGGTTGAGATTGCATCGTCTGTGGACCTATTTGGGCGGTAAGCAAATTGGAGTAGGTCTAGGGTGTCAGGTAGGGTGGAGGTGATATGGTCCTTGACTAGTCTCTCAAAGCACTTCATGATGACGGAAGTGAGTGCTACGGGGCGGTAGTCGTTTAGCTCAGTTACCTTAGCTTTCTTGGGAACAGGAACAATGGTGGCACTCTTGAAGCATGTGGGAACAGCAGACTTGGATAGGGATCGATTGAATATGTCCCTAAACACACCAGCCAGCTGGTCTGCGCATGCTCTGAGGGCGCGGCTGGGGATGCCGTCTGGGCTTGCAGCCTTGCGAGGGTTAACACGTTTAAATGTTTTCCTCACGTCGGCTGCAGTGAAGGAGAGTCCGCATGTTTTGGTTGCGGGCCGTGTCACTGGCACTGTATTGTCCTCAAAGCGGGCAAAAAAGTTATTTAGTCTGCCTGGGAGCAAGGCATCCTGGTCCGTGACTGGGCTGGTTTTCTTTTTGTAATCCGTGATTGACTGTAGACCCTGCCACATACCTCTTGTGTCTGAGCCGTTGAATTGCGACTCTACTTTGTCTCTATACTGACGCTTAGCTTGTTTGATTGCCTTGCGGAGGGAATAGCTACACTGTTTGTATTCGGTCATGTTTCCGGTCACCTTGCCCTGATTAAAAGCAGTGTTCGCGCTTTCAGTTTCACGCAAATGCTGCCATCAATCCACGGTTTCTGGTTTGGGAATGTTTTAATCGTTGCTATGGGAACGACACCTTCAACGCACGTTCTAATGAACTCGCTCACCGAATCAGCGTATTCGTCAATGTTGTTGTCTGACGCAATACGAAATATATCCCATATCTGGTAGGCTGTTACTGGCGTCACTGGGCAGCTCACGTCTGGGTTTCCCTTTGTAGTCCGTAATAGTTTTCAAGCCCTGCCACATCCGACGAGCATCAGAGCCGGTGTAGTAGGATTCATTCTTAATCCTGGGATAGCGGGATTTCTTATAAGCGTCCGGATTAGTCTCCCACTCCTTGAAAACGGCAGCTCTAGCCTTTAGCTCGATGTGGATGTTGCCTGTAATCCATGGCTTTTGGTTGGGATATGTACGTACAGTTACTGTGGGGATGACGTCATCGATGCACTTATTGATGAAGCCGATGAAAGAGGTGGTATACTCCTCAATGCCATTGGATGAATCCCGGAACATATTCCAGTCTGTGCTAGCAAAACAGTCCTGTAGTTTAGCATCTGCTTCATCTGACCACTTCCATACTGAGTGAGCCACTGGTACTTCCTGCTTTAGTTTTTGCTTGTAAGCAGGAATCAGGAGGATAGAATTGTGGTCAGATTTGCCAAATGGAGGGCGGGGGAGAGCTTTGTACGCATCTCTGTGTGTGGAGTAAAGGTGGTCTAGGATTTCTTTCCCCGGTAGTTGCACATGTGGCATGCTGGTGAAAATTTGGTAAAACTGATTTAAGTTTGCTTGCATTAAAGTCAACGGCCACTAGGAGCGCCATTTTTGGGTGAGCATTTTCTTCCTTGCTTATGTTGGTGTAGAAGCTCGGTAGCCGTCAGAAATGTGCTTCTACTCCTGCATTGCTTGCTTGTTTGGGGTTTTAGGCTGGGTTTCTGTACAGCACTTTGTGACATCAGCAGATGTAAGAAGGGCTTTATAAATACATTTGATTGATTGCTTATGGCCTTATAGAGTTGGTTGAGAGCGGTCTTAGTGCCAGCATCGCTTTGTGGTGGTAAATAGATGGCTACGAATAATACAGATGGGAACTCTCTTGGTGGATAGTGTGGTCTACAGCTTATGATGAGATACTCTACCTCGAGCAATACCTCGAGACTTCTTTAATATTAGACATCACGCACCTGCTGTTATTGACAAAAGGACACACACCACCACCCCTAGTCTTACCAGAGGTAGCATCTCTGTTCTGCCGGTGCATAGAAAATTCCGCCAGCTCAATACTGTCCGTTTCTTCATTCAGCCACGTCTTGGAGAAACATAAGATGTTACAGTTTCTATTGTCCTGTTGGTAGGATAATCTTAATTGTAGGTCATTCATTTTATCTTCTAACGATTGCACGTTAGCAAGCAGAATGGAAGGCATTGAGAGTTTACTCGCTCGCCTACGGATTCTCAGAAGGATCCCCGATCTGCGTCCCCTTTTCCGGCGTCTTTTCTTCACGCAGAAGGCATGGATCTGGGCCTGTTCCAGGGAAAGGAGTGGATGTGGGCCTGTTCCAGGGAAAGGAGTGGATGTGGGCCTGTTCCAGGGAAAGGAGTAGATGTGGGCCTGTTCCAGTGAAAGCAGCATATCCTTCTCATCGGACTCGTTAAAGGAAAATGATTCTGCCAGTCCGCGGTGAGTAATCGCTGTTCTGATGTCCAGAATTTATGTTCGGTCAATAGAGACGGTAGCAGCAACATTATGTACAAAATAAGTTTAAAAAATAAGTTATACAAAATGCATTTTTTTACAAAATGTAATGTAAAATGTTAGCCATGTTCTTCTTGGGTATGACGCTACAAGCTTGGCACACCTGTATTTGGGGAGTTTCTCCCATTCCTCTCTGTAGATCCTCTCAACCTCTGTCAGGTTGGAGGGGAAGCATCGCTGCACAGCTATATTCAGGACTCTCCAGAGATGATAGATTGTGTTCAAGTTCGGGCTCTGGCTGGGCCACTCAAGGACATTCAGAGACTTGTCCATAAGCCACTCCTGCATTGTCTTGGCTGTGTGCTTAGGGTTGTTGTCCTGTTGGAAGGTGAACCTTCACCCCAGTCTGAGGTCCTGAGCGCTCTGGAGCAGGTTTTCCTAAAGGATCTCTCTGTACTTTGTTCCGTTCATCTTTCCCTCCATCCTGACTAGTCTCCCAGTCCCTGCAGCTGAAAAACATCTCCACAGCATGATGCTGCCACCACCATGCTTCACCGTAGGGATGGTGCCAGGTTTCCTCCAGACGTGACGCTTGGCATTCAGGCCAAAGAGTTCAATCTTGGTTTCATCAGGCCAGAGAATCTTGTTTCTCATGGTCTGAGAGTCTAACACTATCTCACACCACTTCCTCACCCACTACCCCACCCACTACCTCACCCATTATCTCACACCACTACCTCACCCACTACCTCACAACACAACCTCACACCACTTCTTCACCCACTACCTCACACCACTACCCCACCCACTACCTCACACCACTACCCCACCCACTACCTCACACACTACCTCACACCACTACCTCACCCACTCCCTCACCCACTAACTCCCACCACTCCCTCACCCACTACCTCCCACCACTCCCTCACCCACTACCTCACACCACTACCTCACCCACTCCCTCACCCACTACCTCACACCACTACCTCACCCACTCCCTCACCCACTACCTCACACCACTACCTCATCCACTACTTCATCCACTACCCCACCCACTAACTCACACCACTCCCTCACCCACTACCTCACACCACTCCCTCACCCACTACCTCCCACCACTCCCTCACCCACTACCTCCCACCACTACCTCACCCACTCCCTCACCCACTACCTCACACCACTCCCTCACCCACTACCTCACACCACTACCTCATCCACTACTTCATCCACTACCCCACCCACTAACTCACACCACTCCCTCACCCACTACCTCACACCACTCCCTCACCCACTACCTCACCCACTACCTCACCCACTCCCTCACCCTCAAATCTAAAAGCATTGGAGGTGTGTGCAGAGAGGGAGATTCCATCATGTTTCTTATTTCCTTTGAAGTCAGTGAAGGGAAGTGAACAAGTGTACACTTTCGGATGAAGGGTAGAGAACCAGACCGTAGCACCTGACTCACCTTGTGTAGGAGCCTCTTGGGTTGGTAGTGTGATGTCACAGGTTGGCAGTTGCTGTTGAATCCCTCTACCCTCCTGCTGTTGTGTCTGTCTCTCTCTTGGTGGCTGCCTGTGGTTTGGGGGGCGGAGCGGGACAGGACAGGACACTGTAGCCTGGAGAACATAGTGTCAGGGGAACAGTCCAACAGCACCACAGCACTGGGCTCCCCCATCTGAGTGAGACAGAGAGACAGACAGACAGACAGACAGAGAGACAGACAGACAGACAGAGAGAGAGAGACAGAGAGACAGACAGACAGGTTTACATTGGGTTTACTTGATAGCTACCTACACAAATAGCTAGCTAGAACAAAGTGTTAATAAGATAAATTCATTCAAAAGATTAAAAGCAATACAAATAAGTTCTCCAGTAGACATCTACTGAGGGAGCTAAGAGCTGTGTTGTCCAGTAGACATCTACTGAGGGAGCTAAGAGCTGTGTTGTCCAGTAGACATCTACTGAGGGAGCTAAGAGCTGTGTTGTCCAGTAGACATCTACTGAGGGAGCTAAGAGCTGTGTTGTCCAGTAGACATCTACTGAGGGAGCTAAGAGCTGTGTTGTCCAGTAGACATCTACTGAGGGAGCTAAGAGCTGTGTTGTCCAGTAGGCATCTACTGAGGGAGCTAAGAGCTGTGTTGTCCAGTAGGCCTCTACTGAGGGAGCTAAGAGCTGTGTTGTCCAGTAGACATCTACTGAGGGAGCTAAGAGCTGTGTTGTCCAGTAGACATCTACTGAGGGAGCTAAGAGCTGTGTTGTCCAGTAGACATCTACTGACGGAGCTAAGAGCTGTGTTGTCCAGTAGACATCTACTGAGGGAGCTAAGAGCTGTGTTGTCCAGTAGGCATCTACTGAGGGAGCTAAGAGCTGTGTTGTCCAGTAGGCCTCTACTGAGGGAGCTAAGAGCTGTGTTGTCCAGTAGACATCTACTGAGGGAGCTAAGAGCTGTGTTGTCCAGTAGGCATCTACTGAGGGAGCTATGAGCTGTGTTGTCCAGTAGGCCTCTACTGAGGGAGCTAAGAGCTGTGTTGTCCAGTAGACATCTACTGAGGGAGCTAAGAGCTGTGTTGTCCAGTAGACATCTACTGAGGGAGCTAAGAGGTGTGTTGTCCAGTAGACATCTACTGAGGGAGCTAAGAGCTGTGTTGTCCAGTAGACATCTACTGAGGGAGCTAAGAGCTGTGTTGTCCAGTAGGCCTCTACTGAGGGAGCTAAGAGCTGTGTTGTCCAGTAGACATCTACTGAGGGAGCTAAGAGCTGTGTTGTCCAGTAGGCATCTACTGAGGGAGCTAAGAGCTGTGTTGTCCAGTAGACATCTACTGAGGGAGCTAAGAGCTGTGTTGTCAGCCATTTCCCAGCAACTTCAGTAAAAAGGCAGACAGACAGAAATAAAGAAAGAAAGAACAGCTGTCAGCACAGTGAGCTCCCAAAGTATTGGGACAGTGAAACGTTTAGTTGTCTTGGCTCTGTACTCCAGCATGACTATGAGGTTAGTGCAGACTATCAGCCGTTTATAAATTACAGCACTTTTTATACTAAGTACCCCCATTCTAGGAGACCCAAAGTATTGGGACAAATTAACTAAATTAATGTGTATTAAAGTAGTCTAAAGTTTAGTATTCCTAGCATGCAATGACGACATCAAGCTTGTGACTCTACACATCTGTTGGGTGCATTTGCTGTTTGTTTTGGTTGTGTTTCTGATTATTTTGTGCCCAATAGAAATGAATGGTAAATAATGTATTGTGTCATTTTGGAGTCCCTTTCACGTAGCCGAGATTCAATATGATGCTTCTTTCTATAATGTTCTCTCCTCCTCCCCTCAACTCATCCCTCCCTCCCTCCCTCCCTCCCTCCCTCCCTCCCTCCCTCCCTCCCTCCCTCCCTCCCTCCCTCCCTCCAGTAACCTGCCCTTGATACTCCCCTCCCTCCCTCCCTCCATCCAGTAACCTGCCCTTGATACCCCTCTCCCTCCCTCCCTCCATCCAGTAACCTGCCCTTGATACCCCCCTCCCTCCCTCCCTCCCTCCCTCCCTCCATCCAGTAACCTGCCCCTGATACCCCCTCCCTCCCTCCCTCCCTCCCTCCCTCCCTCCATCCAATAACCTGCCCTTGATACCCCTCTTCCTCCCTCCCTCCATCCAGTAACGTGCCCTTGATACCCCTCTCCCTCCCTCCCTCCCTCCCTCCCTCCCTCCCTCCCTCCCTCCCTCCCTCCCTCCCTCCCTTTTACCCATCTTTGCCCCACTTCTCTCTCTCTTCCCTCCCTTCTCTCCCCTCCTTCCCTCCTCCTCTTTCCATCCCTCTCTCCTCCCTCCATCCTCTCTCTGTACCTTAGCTTCATACTCCAGAGCTTGTCGTAGGTCTCGGGGGAAGTTGGTTACGAGTACGCCCCTCCCGTGCCGCAGAGATAACGTCACACACTCACATAGCAGCTCCAGCATCGTGTCCTGCGGCACAAACAAACAAACACACAACAACAGTCAGATGCCTGATATTGAAAGTAGTTCCCAGAGATTATTCAGGTAGGATAGTTATCCTTTACAGCTGCATTGCTCGGCAACTATACTGTACCGTTTGATCATGTCAACATCTTAGAATTTCTCATCCAGCACCATGACAACAATACAGCCCTTTGTGGTAGAGCTAGAGCTGAGCATGGTAGAGCTGAGCATGGTAGAGCTGAGCATGGTAGAGCTGAGCATGGTAGAGCTGAGCATGGTAGAGCTGAGCATGGTAGAGCAGAGCATGGTAGAGCTAGAGCTGAGCATGGTAGAGCCGAGCATGGTAGAGCTAGAGCTGAGCATGGTAGAGCAGAGCATGGTAGAGCTAGAGCTGAGCATGGTAGAGCTGAGCATGGTAGAGCTGAGCATGGTAGAGCAGAGCATGATAGAGCAGAGCATGGTAGAGCTGAGCATGGTAGAGCTGGGCATGGTAGAGCTGAGCATGGTAGAGCTGAGCATGGTAGAGCTGAGCATGGTAGAGCTGGGCATGGTAGAGCTGGGCATGGTAGAGCTGAGCATGGTAGAGCTGGGCATGGTAGAGCTGAGCATGGTAGAGCTGGGCATGGTAGAGCTGAGCATGGTAGAGCTGAGCGTGGTAGAGCTGGGCATGGTAGAGCAGAGCATGGTAGACCAGAGCATGGTAGAGCTAGAGCTGAGCATGGTAGAGCAGAGCATGGTAGAGCAGAGCATGGTAGAGCAGAGCATTGTAGAGCTAGAGCTGAGCATGGTAGAGCTGAGTATGGTAGAGCTGAGCATGGTAGAGCAGAGCATGATAGAGCAGAGCATTGTTGATACAGACACCAGGGTGCTTAACAGACCACCGCAGTCTTCTGAGGTCAGTAATGTTAAAGGTTCTGTCCCCCCCTCCCCCCAGAGGCCCAGGGTCAGTGATGTTAAAGGTTCTGTCTATCCCCTCCCCCCAGGGGCCCAGGTTCAGTGATGTTAAAGATTCTGTCTCTCCCCCCCAGGGGCCCAGGGTCAGTGATGTTGAAGGTTCTGTCTATCCCCTCCCCCCAGGGGCCCAGGTTCAGTGATGTTAAAGATTCTGTCTCTCCCCCCCAGGGGCCCAGGGTCAGTGATGTTGAAGGTTCTGTCTCTCTCCCCCCCAGGGGCCCAGGGTCAGTGATGTTGAAGGTTCTGTGCCCCCCTCCCCCAGGGGCCCAGGGTCAGTGATGTTAAAGGTTCTGTCTCCCCCTCCCCCAGGGGCCCAGGGTCAATGATGTTAAAGGTTCTGTCCCCCCCTCCCCCCAGGGGCCCAGGGTAAGTAATGTTAAAGGCTCTGTCCCCCCTCCCCCCAGAGGCCCAGGGTCAGTAATGTTAAAGGTTCTGCCCCCCCCCCCCCCCCCCAGAGTCAGTAATGTTAAAGGTTCTGTCCCCCCTCCCCCCAGAGGCCCAGGGTCAGTAATGTTAAAGGTTCTGTCCCCCCCCAGAGTCAGTAATGTTAAAGGTTCTGTCCCCCCTCCCCCCAGAGGCCCAGGGTCAGTAATGTTAAAGGTTCTGTCCCCCCCCCCTCCCCCAGGGCCAGTAATGTTAAAGGTTCTGTCCCCCCCCCCCCCCCCCCCCAGGGTCAGTGATGTTAAAGGTTCTGTCCCCCCCCCCTCCCCCCAGGGGCCCAGGGTCAGTAATGTTAAAGGTTCTGTCCCCCCCAGGGTCAGTAATGTTAACGGTTATGTCCCCCCCAGGGTCAGTGATGTTAAAGGTTATGTCCCCCCCCCCCCCCCCCCCCGGGTCAGTAATGTTAAAGGTTCTGTCCCCCCCTCCCCCCAGAGTCAGTAATGTTAAAGGTTCTGTCCCCCCCCAGGTCAGTAATGTTAAAGGTTCTGTCCCCCCTCCCCCCAGGGGCCCAGGGACAGTAATGTTAAAGGTTCTGTCCCCCCCCAGAGTCAGTAATGTTAAAGCTTCTGTCCCCCCCCGTCCCCCCCAGGGTCAGTAATGTTAAAGGTTCTGCCCCCCCCCCAGGGTCAGTAATGTTAAAGGTTCTGTCCCCCCCGGGTCAGTAATGTTAAAGGTTCTGTCCCCCCCCAGGGTCAGTAATGTTAAAGGTTCCGGCCCCCCCCCCCCCCCGGGTCAGTAATGTTAAAGGTTCTGTCCCCTCTCCCCCCAGGGGCCCAGGGACAGTAATGTTAAAGGTTCTGTCCCCCCCCAGAGTCAGTAATGTTAAAGGTTCTGTCCCCCCCAGGGTCAGTAATGTTAAAGGTTCTGTCCCCCTCCGTACCCCCCCAGGGTCAGTGATGTTAAAGGTTCTGTCCCCCCCTCCCCCCAGAGGCCCAGGGTCAGTGATGTTAAAGGTTCTGTCTCTCCCCTCCCCCCAGAGGCCCAGGGTCAGTAATGTTAAAGGTTCTGCCCCACCCCCCCCCTAGGGTCAGTAATGTTAAAGGTTCTGCCCCCCCCACGACCCCCAGGGTCAGTAATGTTAAAGGTTCTGCCCCCCCCCCAGGGTCAGTAATGTTAAAGGTTCTGCCCCGTCCCGTCCCAGGGTCAGTAATGTTAAAGGTTCTGTACCCCCCTAGGGTCAGTAATGTTAAAGGTTCTGCCCCCCCCCCCCCCCCAGGGTCAGTAATGTTAAAGGTTCTGCCCCCCCCAGGGTCAGTAATGTTAAAGGTTCTGCCCCACCCCCCCCCTAGGGTCAGTAATGTTAAAGGTTCTGCCCCCCCCACGACCCCCAGGGTCAGTAATGTTAAAGGTTCTGCCCCCCCCCCCAGGGTCAGTAATGTTAAAGGTTCTGCCCCGTCCCGTCCCAGGGTCAGTAATGTTAAAGGTTCTGTACCCCCCCAGGGTCAGTAATGTTAAAGGTTCTGTCCCCCCCAGGGTCAGTAATGTTAAAGGTTCTGTCCCCCCCAGGGTCAGTAATGTTAAAGGTTCTGTCCCCCCCCCAGGGTCAGTAATGTTAAAGGTTCTGTCCCCCCCCAGGGTCAGTAATGTTAAAGGTTCTGTCCCCCCCCAGGGTCAGTAATGTTAAAGGTTCTGCCCCCCCCAGGGTCAGTAATGTTAAAGGTTCTGTCCCCCCCCCAGGGTCAGTAATGTTAAAGGTTCTGTCCCCCCCAGGGTCAGTAATGTTAAAGGTTATGTCCCCCCCCAGGGTCAGTAATGTTAAAGGTTCTGTCCCCCCCAGGGTCAGTAATGTTAAAGGTTCTGTCCCCCCCCAGGGTCAGTAATGTTAAAGGTTCTGTCCCCCCCCCAGGGTCAGTAATGTTAAAGGTTCTGTCCCCCCCAGGGTCAGTAATGTTAAAGGTTCTGTTCCCCCCCAGGGTCAGTAATGTTAAAGGTTCTGTCCCCCCCCAGGGTCAGTAATGTTAAAGGTTCTGTCCCCCCCAGGGTCAGTAATGTTAAAGGTTCTGTCCCCCCCCCAGGGTCAGTAATGTTAAAGGTTCTGTCCCCCCCAGGGTCAGTAATGTTAAAGGTTCTGTCCCCCCCAGGGTCAGTAATGTTAAAGGTTCTGTCCCCCCCAGGGTCAGTGGTGAGAGGAGCAGCAGCTCTATACATACACTGATCTCTGTCTGCCTGAGAAATGCTGCAGGTTTTTGGACATGGCTTAGTTTTGTACTACTAGACCTTAAAACACACACTTTTGAAGTGAGGACTTTTTTTTAGAAGTGAGGTGTGTGTGTCTGTCGGTCCTCTGTGTCTGTCTGTGTGTTACCTCAGGTAGAATCTCCCCCCTCTCCAGCAGGTCTTGTAGGTAACGTCCTCTCTCACTATGAGACTGTAGTTCAGAACACAGGATGTCACCAGGAGACAGACGACGCAGCCCGAACCTCTCCTCCATCCTCTCACACTGCACAGCCTTCCCTGAGCCCGGCCCACCTGGAGGACAGAGTGGGGGAGGGGGGTGGGGGGGTAGGGAGTTAAATAAAGGGAGACCGAGAACGAGAGAGAGAGGGAGAGAGGGAGGGTAGGGAGAGAGAGGGAGGGTAGGGAGAGAGAGAGGGGGGTAGGGAGAGAGAGAGGGGGTAGGGAGAGAGAGAGGTGGGTAGGGAGAGAGAAGAGGAGAGAGAGGGGGGTAGGGAGAGAGAGAGGTGGGTAGGGAGAGAGAGAGGGGGTAGGGAGAGAGAGAGGTGGGTAGGGAGAGAGAGAGGGGGGTAGGGAGAGAGAGAGGTGGGTAGGGAGAGAGAGGTGGGTAGGGAGAGAGAGAGGTGGGTAGGGAGAGAGAGAGGTGGGTAGGGAGAGAGAGGGGGGTAGGGAGAGAGAGAGGGGGGTAGGGAGAGAGAGAGGGGGGTAGGGAGAGAGAGAGGTGGGTAGGGAGAGAGAGGTGGGTAGGGAGAGAGAGAGGGGGGTAGGGAGAGAGAGAGGTGGGTAGGGAGATAGAGAGAGAGGGGGGTAGGGAGAGAGAGAGAGGGGGGTAGGGAGAGAGAGAGGGGGGGGTAATGAGAGAGAAGAGGAGAGAGAGGGGGTTAGGGAGAAAGAGGGGGTTAGGGAGAGAGAGAAGGAGGGGTAGGGACAGAGAGAGGGGGTAGAGAGAGAGATGAGGAGAAAGAAGGAGGGGTAGGGACAGAGAGAGGGGGTAGAGAGAGAGAAGGAGGGGTAGGGAGAGAGATGGAGGGGTAGGGACAGAGAGAGAGATGGAGGGGTAGGGACAGAGAGAGAGAGGGGGGTAGGGACAGAGAGGAGGAGGGGTAGGGAGAGAAAGGAGGAGAGATGGGAGGGTAGGGAGAGGTAGAGATTCAGAGAGCATATACTGTAATGCAGAGGTGGATGAGAGGAGAGAGAGTGTATGTGCGTGTATGCTTGTTCCTGTTTTATTTATTTTTTAATTTAAATGTTTTAATTTAACCTTTATTTAACTAGGCAAGTCAGTTAAGAACAAATTCTTATTTCCAATGACAGCCTAGGAACAGTGGGATCACTGCCTGTTCAGGGGTAGAACAACACATTTTTACCTTCTCAGCTCGGGGATTTGATCTAGCAACCTTTCGGTTATTAGTCCAACGCTCTAACCACTAGTCTACCTGCCTCTAACCACTAGGTTACCTACCTTCTCTAACCACTAGGCTACCTGCCTCTAACCACTAGGTTACCTACCTTCTCTAACCACTAGGCTACCTGCCTCTAACCACTAGGCTACCTGCCTCTAACCACTAGGTTACCTACCTTCTCTAACCACTAGGCTACCTGCCTCTAACCACTAGGCTACCTGCCTCTAACCACTAGGCTACCTGCCTTCTCTAACCACTAGGCTACCTGCCTCTAACCACTAGGTTACCTACCTTCTCTAACCACTAGGCTACCTGCCTCTAACCACTAGGTTACCTACCTTCTCTAACCACTAGGCTACATGCCTCTAACCACTAGGTTACCTACCTTCTCTAACCACTAGGCTACCTGCATCTAACCACTAGGTTACCTACCTTCTCTAACCACTAGGCTACCTGCCTCTAACCACTAGGTTACCTACCTTCTCTAAACACTAGGCTACCTGCCTCTAACCACTAGGCTACCTGCCTTCTCTAACCACTAGGCTACCTGCCTCTAACCACTAGGTTACCTACCTTCTCTAACCACTAGGCTACCTGCCTCTAACCACTAGGTTACCTACCTTCTCTAACCACTAGGCTACCTGCCTCTAACCACTAGGTTACCTACCTTCTCTAACCACTAGGCTACCTGCCTCTAACCACTAGGTTACCTACCTTCTCTAACCACTAGGCTACCTGCCTCTAAACACTAGGTTACCTACCTTCTCTAACCACTAGGCTACCTGCCTCTAACCACTAGGTTACCTACCTTCTCTAACCACTAGGCTACCTGCCTCTAACCACTAGGCTACCTGCCTCTAACCACTAGGCTACCTACCTTCTCTAACCACTAGGCTACCTGCCTCTAACCACTAGGTTACCTACCTTCTCTAACCACTAGGCTACCTGCCTCTAACCACTAGGTTACCTACCTTCTCTAACCACTAGGCTACCTGCCTCTAACCACTAGGTTACCTACCTTCTCTAACCACTAGGCTACCTGCCTCTAACCACTAGGTTACCTACCTTCTCTAACCACTAGGCTACCTGCCTCTAACCACTAGGTTACCTACCTTCTCTAACCACTAGGCTACCTGCCTCTAACCACTAGGTTACCTACCTTCTCTAACCACTAGGCTACCTGCCTCTAACCACTAGGTTACCTACCTTCTCTAACCACTAGGCTACCTGCCTCTAACCACTAGGTTACCTACCTTCTCTAACCACTAGGCTACCTGCCTCTAACCACTAGGTTACCTACCTTCTCTAACCACTAGGCTACCTGCCTCTAACCACTAGGTTACCTACCTTCTCTAACCACTAGGCTACCTGCCTCTAACCACTAGGTTACCTACCTTCTCTAACCACTAGGCTACCTGCCTCTAACCACTAGGTTACCTACCTTCTCTAACCACTAGGCTACCTGCCTCTAACCACTAGGTTACCTACCTTCTCTAACCACTAGGCTACCTGCCTCTAACCACTAGGTTACCTACCTTCTCTAACCACTAGGCTACCTGCCTCTAACCACTAGGTTACCTACCTTCTCTAACCACTAGGCAACCTGCCTCTAACCACTAGGTTACCTACCTTCTCTAACCACTAGGCTACCTGCCTCTAACCACTAGGTTACCTACCTTCTCTAACCACTAGGCTACCTGCCTCTAACCACTAGGTTACCTACCTTCTCTAACCACTAGGCTACCTGCCTCTAACCAGTAGGTTACCTACCTTCTCTAACCACTAGGCTACCTGCCTCTAACCACTAGGTTACCTACCTTCTCTAACCACTAGGCTACCTGCCTCTAACCACTAGGTTACCTACCTTCTCTAACCACTAGGCTACCTTCTCTAACCACTAGGTTACCTACCTTCTCTAACCACTAGGCTACCTGCCTCTAACCACTAGGTTACCTACCTTCTCTAACCACTAGGCTACCTGCCTCTAACCACTAGGTTACCTACCTTCTCTAACCACTAGGCTACCTGCCTCTAACCACTAGGTTACCTACCTTCTCTAACCACTAGGCTACCTGCCTCTAACCACTAGGTTACCTACCTTCTCTAACCACTAGGCTACCTGCCTCTAACCACTAGGTTACCTACCTTCTCTAACCACTAGGCTACCTGCCTCTAACCACTAGGTTACCTACCTTCTCTAACCACTAGGCTACCTGCCTCTAACCACTAGGTTACCTACCTTCTCTAACCACTAGGCTACCTGCCTCTAACCACTAGGTTACCTACCTTCTCTAACCACTAGGCTACCTGCATCTAACCACTAGGTTACCTACCTTCTCTAACCACTAGTCTACCTGCCTCTAACCACTAGGTTACCTACCTTCTCTAACCACTAGGCTACCTGCCTCTAACCACTAGGTTACCTACCTTCTCTAACCACTAGGCTACCTGCCTCTAACCACTAGGTTACCTATCTTCTCTAACCACTAGGCTACCTGCCTCTAACCACTAGGTTACCTACCTTCTCTAACCACTAGGCTACCTGCCTCTAACCACTAGGTTACCTACCTTCTCTAACCACTAGGCTACCTGCCTCTAACCACTAGGTTACCTACCTTCTCTAACCACTAGGCTACCTGCCTCTAACCACTAGGTTACCTACCTTCTCTAACCACTAGGCTACCTGCCTCTAACCACTAGGTTACCTACCTTCTCTAACCACTAGGCTACCTGCCTCTAACCACTAGGTTACCTACCTTCTCTAACCACTAGGCTACCTGCCTCTAACCACTAGGTTACCTACCTTCTCTAACCACTAGGCTACCTGCCTCTAACCACTAGGTTACCTACCTTCTCTAACCACTAGGCTACCTGCCTCTAACCACTAGGTTACCTACCTTCTCTAACCACTAGGCTACCTGCCTCTAACCACTAGGTTACCTACCTTCTCTAACCACTAGGCTACCTGCCTCTAACCACTAGGTTACCTACCTTCTCTAACCACTAGGCTACCTGCCTCTAACCACTAGGTTACCTACCTTCTCTAACCACTAGGCTACCTGCCTCTAACCACTAGGTTACCTACCTTCTCTAACCACTAGGCTACCTGCCTCTAACCACTAGGTTACCTACCTTCTCTAACCACTAGGCTACCTGCCTCTAACCACTAGGTTACCTACCTTCTCTAACCACTAGGCTACCTGCCTCTAACCACTAGGTTACCTACCTTCTCTAACCACTAGGCTACCTGCCTCTAACCACTAGGTTACCTACCTTCTCTAACCACTAGGCTACCTGCCTCTAACCACTAGGTTACCTACCTTCTCTAACCACTAGGCTACCTGCCTCTAACCACTAGGTTACCTACCTTCTCTAACCACTAGGCTACCTGCCTCTAACCACTAGGTTACCTACCTTCTCTAACCACTAGGCTACCTGCCTCTAACCACTAGGCTACCTGCCTCTAACCAGTAGGCTACCTGCCTCTAACCAGTAGGCTACCTGCCTCCTCTAACCACTAGGCTACTTGCCTCCTCTAACCACTAGGCTACTTGCCTCCTCTAACCACTAGGCTACCTGCCTCCTCTAACCACTAGGCTACCTGCCTCCTCTCACCACTAGGCTACCTGCCTCCTCTAACCACTAGGCTACCTGCCTCCTCTAACCACTAGGCTACCTGCCTCTAACCACTAGGCTACCTGCCTCTAACCACTAGGCTACCTGCCTCTAACCACTAGGCTACCTGGCTCTAACCACTAGGCTACCTGGCTCTAACCACTAGGTTACCTACCTTCTCTAACCACTAGGCTACCTGCCTCTAACCACTAGGTTACCTATCTTCTCTAACCACTAGGCTACCTGCCTCTAACCACTAGGTTACCTACCTTCTCTAACCACTAGGCTACCTGCCTCTAACCACTAGGTTACCTACCTTCTCTAACCACTAGGCTACCTGCCTCTAACCACTAGGTTACCTACCTTCTCTAACCACTAGGCTACCTGCCTCTAACCACTAGGTTACCTACCTTCTCTAACCACTAGGCTACCTGCCTCTAACCACTAGGTTACCTACCTTCTCTAACCACTAGGCTACCTGCCTCTAACCACTAGGTTACCTACCTTCTCTAACCACTAGGCTACCTGCCTCTAACCACTAGGTTACCTACCTTCTCTAACCACTAGGCTACCTGCCTCTAACCACTAGGTTACCTACCTTCTCTAACCACTAGGCTACCTGCCTCTAACCACTAGGTTACCTACCTTCTCTAACCACTAGGCTACCTGCCTCTAACCACTAGGTTACCTACCTTCTCTAACCACTAGGCTACCTGCCTCTAACCACTAGGTTACCTACCTTCTCTAACCACTAGGCTACCTGCCTCTAACCACTAGGTTACCTACCTTCTCTAACCACTAGGCTACCTGCCTCTAACCACTAGGTTACCTACCTTCTCTAACCACTAGGCTACCTGCCTCTAACCACTAGGTTACCTACCTTCTCTAACCACTAGGCTACCTGCCTCTAACCACTAGGTTACCTACCTTCTCTAACCACTAGGCTACCTGCCTCTAACCACTAGGTTACCTACCTTCTCTAACCACTAGGCTACCTGCCTCTAACCACTAGGTTACCTACCTTCTCTAACCACTAGGCTACCTGCCTCTAACCACTAGGTTACCTACCTTCTCTAACCACTAGGCTACCTGCCTCTAACCACTAGGTTACCTACCTTCTCTAACCACTAGGCTACCTGCCTCTAACCACTAGGTTACCTACCTTCTCTAACCACTAGGCTACCTGCCTCTAACCACTAGGTTACCTACCTTCTCTAACCACTAGGTTACCTACCTTCTCTAACCACTAGGCTACCTGCCTCTAACCACTAGGTTACCTACCTTCTCTAACCACTAGGCTACCTGCCTCTAACCACTAGGCTACCTGCCTCTAACCAGTAGGCTACCTGCCTCTAACCAGTAGGCTACCTGCCTCCTCTAACCACTAGGCTACTTGCCTCCTCTAACCACTAGGCTACTTGCCTCCTCTAACCACTAGGCTACCTGCCTCCTCTAACCACTAGGCTACCTGCCTCCTCTCACCACTAGGCTACCTGCCTCCTCTAACCACTAGGCTACCTGCCTCCTCTAACCACTAGGCTACCTGCCTCCTCTAACCACTAGGCTACCTGCCTCTAACCACTAGGCTACCTGCCTCTAACCACTAGGCTACCTGCCTCTAACCACTAGGCTACCTGCCTCTAACCACTAGGCTACCTGGCTCTAACCACTAGGCTACCTGGCTCTAACCACTAGGCTACCTGTCTCTAACCACTAGGCTACCTGCCTCTAACCACTAGCAAACACGGGAGAATACCAAGAGTGTGCAAAGCTTGCATCAAAGCAAAGGGTGGCTACTTTAAAGAATTTCAAATATAAAATACATTTTGATTTGTTTAACACTTTTTTTGGTTACCACATGATTCCATATGTGTTATTTCACAGTTTTCATGTCTTCACTGTTATTCTATATAGTAAAAATAAAGAAACGTTTTTGAATGAGTAGGTGTGTCCATACTTTTGACTGGTACTGTACATCAGTTATCTTCCAACCCTTAAAGCACTGATCAGAACCTTGTTGGGCCAACGATTTCTGCATTATGATGCATTAATATGACACTACAACATTCTATTACAGCCACGTTAGAACCCCATTAACATGACACTACAACATTCTATAACAGCCATGTTAGAACACATTAACATTACACTACAACATTCTATAACAGCCATGTTAGAACCATATTAACATGACACTACAACATTCTATAACAGTCATGTTAGAACCTCATTAACATGACACTACAACATTCTATAACAGCCATGTTAGAACCCCATTAACATGACACTACAACATTCTATAACAGCCATGTTAGAACCTCATTAACATGACACTACAACATTCTATAACAGCCATGTTAGAACCCCATTAACATGACACTACAACATTCTATAACAGCCATGTTAGAACCCCATTAACATGACACTACAACATTCTATAACAGCCATGTTAGAACCCCATTAACATGACACTACAACATTCTATAACAGCCATGTTAGAACCCCATTAACATGACACTACAACATTCTATAACAGCCATGTTAGAACCCCATTAACATGACACTACAACATTCTATAACAGCCATGTTAGAACCCCATTAACATGACACTACAACATTCTATAACAGTCATGTTAGAACCCCATTAACATGACACTACAACATTCTATAGCAGCCATGTTAGAACCTCATTAACATGACACTACAACATTCTATAACAGCCATGTTAGAACCCCATTAACATGACACTACAACATTCTATAACAGCCATGTTAGAACCCCATTAACATGACACTACAACATTCTATAACAGCCATGTTAGAACCCCATTAACATGACACTACAACATTCTATAACAGCCATGTTAGAACCCCATTAACATGACACTACAACATTCTATAACAGCCATGTTAGAACCCCATTAACATGACACTACAACATTCTATAACAGCCATGTTAGAACCTCATTAACATGACACTACAACATTCTATAACAGCCATGTTAGAACCCCATTAACATGACACTACAACATTCTATAACAGCCATGTTAGAACCCCATTAACATGACACTACAACATTCTATAACAGCCATGTTAGAACCCCATTAACATGACACTACAACATTCTATAACAGCCATGTTAGAACCCCATTAACATGACACTACAACATTCTATAACAGCCATGTTAGAACCCCATTAACATGACACTACAACATTCTATAACAGCCATGTTAGAACCCCATTAACATGACACTACAACATTCTATAACAGCCATGTTAGAACCCCATTAACATGACACTACAACATTCTATAACAGCCATGTTAGAACGAAGGTTGAAAGTCATATAACAGCCATCTTGACGAAGGTTGAAAGTCATGCGTCCTCCGATACACAACCCAACCAAGCCGCACTGCTTCTTAACACAGCGCGCATCCAACCCGGAAGCCAGCCGCACCAATGTGTCGGAGGAAACACCGTGCACCTGGCGACCGTGTCAGCCTCCACTGCGCCCGGCCCGCCACAAGAGTCGCTGGTGCGCGATGAGACAAGGACATCCCTACCTGCCAAACCCTCTCTAACCTGGACGACGCTAGGCCAATTGTGCGTCGCCCCACGGACCTCCCGGTCGCGGCCGGCTGCGACAGAGCCTGGGCGCGAACCCAGAGTCTCTGGTGGCACAGCTAGCACTGCGATGCAGTGCCCTAGACTGTTGTCTCAAGTTAAGTGAAATTGGAATTGGCATGCTGACTGCAGGAATGTCCACTAAAGCTGTTGCCAGATCATTAAATGTTTGTTTATCTACCATAAGCCGCCTCCAACATCGTTTTAGAGAACGTGGCAGTACGTCCAACCGGCCTCACAACCGCAGACCACATGTCTGGCGTCGTGTGGGCGAGCGGTTTGCTGATGTCAACGTTGTAAACAGAGTGCCCCATGGTGGCGGTGGGGTTATGGTATAGGCAGGCATAAGCCACGGACAACGAACACAATTGCATTTTATCGATGGCAATTTGAATGCACAGAAATACTGTGACGAGATCCTGAGGCCCATTTCCTTTCAGGTATCTGTGACCAACAAGATGCATATCTGTATCCCCAGTCATGTGAAATCCATACATTAGGACCTAATGAATTTATTTAAATTGACTGATTTCCTCATATGAACTGTAACTCGCTGAAATTGTTGCGTTTATATATTTGTATATAGGGCTCTGGCCCTGTTATATTGTTGTCCAGTATATAGGGCTCTGGCCCTGTTATATTGTTGTCCAGTATATAGGGCTCTGGCCCTGTTATATTGTTGTCCAGTATATAGGGCTCTGACCCTGCCTGTCACAATGAGCCGTGCTCAATTCTGAGCACATACTGTACTCTGTCATACTGTGTATTTCTGCTAGCTTGTCCCCTTTAATCTCTGCAGCATATGGTACTGCAAGCCTTGGGGAGCGAAAGAGGGAGGGAGGGGTGCTGGCTTTCAGCCGAGAAGAAACAAATATGACAAATATGTCCGTCTCCACTACCTTCTAGTCCAGGTGTAGTTGTCTGTCTAGTTCAGGTGTAGTTGTCTGTCTAGTTCAGGTGTAGTTGTATGTCTAGTTCAGGTGTAGTTGCCTGTCTAGTTCAGAAGTAGTTGCATGTCTAGTTCAGGAGTAGTTGTCTGTCTAGTCCAGGTGTAGTTGTCTGTCTAGTCCAGGTGTAGTAGTCTGTCTAGTTCAGGTGTAGTTGCCTGTCTAGTCCAGGTGTAGTTGCCTGTCTAGTCCAGGTGTAGTTGCATGTCTAGTTCAGGTGTAGTTGCCTGTCTAGTTCAGGTGTAGTTGTTTGTCTAGTTCAGGTGTAGTTGCCTGTCTAGTTCAGGTGTAGTTGTCTGTCTAGTTCAGGTGTAGTTGTCTGTCTAGTTCAGGTGTAGTTGTCTATCTAGTCCAGGTGTAGTTGTCTGTCTAGTTCAGGTGTAGTTGTCTGTCTAGTTCAGGTGTAGTTGTCTGTCTAGTTCAGGTGTAGTTGTCTGTCTAGTTCAGGTGTAGTTGTCTGTCTAGTCCAGGTGTAGTTGTCTGTCTAGTTCAGGTGTAGTTGTCTGTCTAGTTCAGGTGTAGTTGTCTGTCTAGTTCAGGTGTAGTTGTCTGTCTAGTTCAGGTGTAGTTGCCTGTCTAGTTCAGGTGTAGTTGTCTGTCTAGTTCAGGTGTCGTTGCCTGTCTAGTTCAGGTGTAGTTGTCTAGTTCTGCTGGCTTAAAGCTCCCAGGAGAAACAGTTCAGTCATATAGGCCTACATTGTGTCACGTTAAGATGGCGTCACTCCTAAGCAACCCTAGTCCCTCAGCGCAGGTGGGAATCGACGCGCTATCGTACTATAGGCCTATAGTTGACTCCTGATAAATGCAGATGGTTTGCTACTGTCGTGAGAGACAGAGCTTGCACTTAACCTGGAGTAAGGAGCATGGAAGTAGAATAGTATAATTCCCAGTGAGGCTGATGCGGAGGCAAACTGCTGTGACAACCAGCTCTCACAGTCTCACGTCAGAATTAGACGTTCCTACTAGGTTTTTCTAACGTCAAATTTTCAAAGGTGTTTAAACATCAAATTGAAAAAGTATTTAAGGTTAAGTTCAGGCATTAACGCTGGATAAATAAATACATGACTTTACATCACTGGATTCGAACATATAACCTTTGAATTCGGAGGCAGTTGCTTAAGGTAACAGTGCTCACTGTTGCCCTTTGTGGCTGCTTTCCACTTAATCTGCCGACGTCCTCATGGATGTACGTCAAATACTGACTTGTATCACGAGTGACCTGGCTGGCTGTGAAGCCCTCTAGAGGTAGGGAGAGAGCTACTCTAGCTGAATAATGTCATATTTTCTCTCTCTCGTTCTCGCTCTTCCTCTCGTTCTTTCTCCCTCTCGTTCTCGCTCTTCCTCTCGTTCTTTCTCCCTCTCCCTCTCTCTCTCCCTCTCGTTCTCTCTCTCCCTCCAGTTCTCTCTCTCTCGTTCTCTCTCTCGTTCTCTCCCTCTCGTTCTTTCTCCCTCTCGTTCTTTCTCCATCTCGTTCTTTCTCCCTCTCGTTCTCTCTCTCTCGTTCTCTCTGTCTCGTTCTTTCTCTCTCCCTCTCGTTCTTTCTCCCTCTCGTTGTCTCTCTCTCATTCTCTCTCTCTCGTTCTTTCTCTCTCGTTCTTTCTCCCTCTCTTTCTCGTTCTCTCTCCCTCTCGTTCTTTCTCCCTCTCGTTCTCGCTCTCTCGTTCTCTCCCTCTCGTTCTCTCTCTCTCGTTCTCTCTCTCTCGTTCTCTCTCTCGTTCTCTCTCTCTCGTTCTCTCTTTCTCTCTCATGCCACTCAACCTGATCGGCTTAAGTGAAGTAGGTCTCCTGCTGTGTAAAATAGGAGAGAGTAAATCGGTCTACGTCCTCCCTGGACTAAATGTCTTGTCAGAAATTGTTATAATCAACGTCAAGTACAGGACGCCTGTGAGTTGCTATTTGTTATAAAACTGCTACAGTACTTTAATTAGGTGCTCACAATGTGCTACTCTATAATAACTACAACTCACATTAAATGTAATGAATTCTAGGTAATTTAAAAGCTTTTCTAGTAGTTCTATAGATGTGTAATAATGAGACTCTACTCTCTCTTTCAGGACAGTTCCATATTCTATAGTTCTAAGGTTCCATATTCTAGAGTTCTAAGGTTCCATATTCTATAGTTCTAGGGTTCCATATTCTATAGTTCTAAGGTTCCATATTCTATAGTTCTAGGGTTCCATATTCTATAGTTCTAAGGTTCCATATTCTATAGTTCTAAGGTTCCATATTCTATAGTTCTAGGGTTCCATATTCTATAGTTCTAAGGTTCCATATTCTATAGTTCTAAGGTTCCATGTTCAAAGGTTCCACATTCTATAGTGCTAAGGTTCCATGTTCTATAGTTCTAGGGTTCCACATTCTATAGTTCTTAGGTTCCATATTCCAACATGTTCCTACTCATCCATAGAACATGAGCCAGTCAACACCAGCTGCTAGTTAAACATAACAGAACAGAAGACAGGCAATGTGGTGTTGCGTTCTCTCTCTGTGTGTGTGTGTGTGTGTGTGTGTGTGTGTGTGTGTGTGTGTGTGTGTGTGTGTGTGTGTGTGTGTGTGTGTGTGTGTGCGCGTGTGTGAGTGAGGCAGAACAGTGGAAAAAATAACAGAATTGGTCTGACTGTAAACGCAGCCATAGAAAGCTATCCTAGAGAAAAACCAAGATGACAGATGGATAGAATTATATAGAGAAATAGAAAAGAGAGAGAGAGAAGACAACGAGAAAGATAGAGGAGGGAGGGAAGGGAAGGAGAGAAAGAATTAGCAGCAAGACTTGTTACCACAAGAAAAGGGCAACCAGTGAAGTACAAACACCATTGTAAATACAACCCATATTTATGTTGATTTATTTTCCCTTTTGTACTTTAACCATTTGTACATAATTACAACACTGTATAAAGACATAGTATGACATTTGAAATGTATTTATTCTTTTGGAACTTTTGTGAGTGCAACGTTTACTGTTAATTCTTCTTGTTCATTTCACTTTTGTTTATTATCTATTTCACTTGTTTTGGCAAACATATAATAAAGGCCCTTAAATTGAATTTGAGTGAGAGAGAGTGAGGTATGCTGTTCATCGACCCTGGGTCTCGACCCCGCCCTGTGCAACTGGGTCCTGAACTTCCTGACGGGCCGCCCCCAGGTGGTGAGGGTAGGCAACAACATCTCGACCTCGCTGATCCTCAACACTGGGGCCACACAAGGGTGCGTTCTGAGCCCTCTCCTGTACTCCCTGTTCACCCACGACTGCGTGGCCACGCATGCCTCCAACTCAATCATCAAGTTTGCGGACGACACAACAGTGGTAGGCTTGATTACCAACAACGACGAGACGGCCTACAGGGAGGAGGTGAGGGCCCTCGGAGTGTGGTGTCAGGAAAATAACCTCACACTCAACGTCAACAAAACAAAGAAGATGATTGTGGACTTCAGGAAACAGCAGAGGGAGCACCCCCTTATCCACATTGATGGGACAGTAGTGGAGAGGGTAGTAAGTTTTAAGTTCCTCGGCGTACACATCACAGACAAACTGAATTGGTCCACCCACACAGACAGCGTCGTGAAGAAGGCGCAGCAGCGCCTCTTCAACCCCCGAAATTCGGCTTGTCACCAAAAACACTCAAACTTCTACAGATGCACAATCGAGAGCATCACCGCCTGGTACGGCAACTGCTCCGCCCACAACCGTAAGGCTCTCCAGAGGGTAGTGAGGTCTGCACAACGCATCACCGGGGGCAAACTACTTGCCCTCCAGGACACCTACACCACCCGATGTCACAGGAAGGCCATAAAGATCATCAAGGACAACAACCACCCAAGCCACTGCCTGTTCACCCCGCTATCATCCAGAAGGCGAGGTCAGTACAGGTGCATCAAAGCAGGGACCGAGAGACTGAAAAACAGCTTCTATCTCAAGGCCATCAGACTGTTAAACAGCCACCACTAACATTGAGTGGCTGCTGCCAACACACTGACTCAACTCCAGCCACTTTAATAATTGGAATTGATGTCAAATATATCACTAGCCACTTTAAACAATGCTACTTAATATAATGTTTACATACCCTACATTACTCATCTCATACGTATATGTATATACTGTACTCTATATCATCTACTGCATCTTTATGTAATACATGTATCACTAGCCACTTTAAACTATGCCACTTTGTTTACATACCCTACATTACTCATCTCATATGTATATACTGTACTCTATACCATCTACTGTATCTTGCCTATGCCGTTCTGTACCATCACTCATTCATATATCCTTATGTACATATTCTTTATCCCTTTACACTTAAGGTAGTAGTTTTGGAATTGTTAGGTTAGATTACTCATTGGTTATTAATGCATTGATATTATAGATACATAGATATTACTGCACTGTCGGAACTAGAAGCACAAGCATTTCGCTAAACTCGCATTAACATCTGCTAACCATGTGTATGTGACAAATAACATTTGATTTGATTTGAGATAATTAACAACAATGACAAGTGGTTTGATGAAATGGAGAAACCTGTCCAACCAAAAACACAGAGACCAAGAAAACCTGAGTCTACGCCTTCACTATGGTGAATCACTAAAACAATACAGAAATACACTACGGAAAAAGGAAGGAACAGCACGTCAGAAATCAGCTCAATGTAACTGAAGAATCCATAGACTCTAACCACTTCTGGGAAAAACACTAAACGAACAACAACACGAAGAGTCACCTTTTATGTAATGATTTTACTACCTTGCTTGGGGGACATTTATTTTGAAGGTATAAATAACGAGGGACAGACAGCGACTGACAGGTTGTCACACACGTCACAGTTACAAATAGTAGCTAGCTAGAAAGATTTCAAAGAAAAGCGAAGTACCTTTATTGAGGGAAAGCTGTGTGCTTAGTGTGCAAAGCATCGCTGTCTGGAAAGACTACAACTTGTCCTGACACTTCCAGACGAAGCATGCAGAGAAATATAGGAATATTTGTGCATCGAAAGAGTTGCTTTCTCAGTTGAAAGAGGAGTTTGATTCATTGCAGTCAATGAAGAGCACAACCAGGGAAAGATTTATTGGAGGAGGTTAACAAGTGTGTGGCAAAGCTGGGACTGAGTTTTGAAAAGTTATCCAGTGTGACCACTAATGGGTGCCCAAACCTGACAGGAAGAAGAAAACGTTGGCCTTTTGAAAAGGATCAAGTAGCTGAACTCGGTTAAAACAAAAATTGTCGTAAATGTCTGAAAATGATCCATGTCGTGGATACAGTCACTAAAGTGGTAAACTTCAAAAGAGGAAAATCTGCATGTGTTTTAATGAAAGTTTAAGTTTTATCGAGTACTATTAGCATTTGGCATTGCGCACTTCCATTTCCTGTTGACTAGGTGGGACGCTAGCGTCTCACATGGCTCTAAGAGGTTTTAAACCACAGGCAGTTTGTCTCACTGTTGGATGAGACAGAGATCATGGAGATCTCCCCTACCACACAAACATGAGAGATGGCTGAGTTTGGGGAAGGTGCTTAAAATGTTGTGGGACCTGAAGTCGGAGGTTGCGGAGTTTTTGCAAATGAAAGGCAAATATGTGTATTTCCCTCAACTGCCAGATAAAGAATGTGGTTGTCTGATTTTGCCTTCACTGTGGACATCATGGCCCTCATGAATGAACTGAATTCCAAACTACAAGGGATCGGCCATTGTCAAAGCCTTCAAGGGAAAATTACTCCTCCTGACCCGAGAAGTAGAAGCCAACAATCTGACCCACCTTCCGACACTACTGGTCTGTTCACTATCAGATGACAACAATCTGACCCACCTTCCGACACTACTGGTCTGTTCACCATCAGATGATAACAATCTCACCCACCTTCCGACACTACTGGTCTGTTCCCTATCAGATGACAACAATCTCACCCACCTTCCGACACTACTAGTCTGTTCCCTATCAGATGACAACAATCTCACCCACCTTCCGACACTACTAGTCTGTTCACAATCAGATGACAACAATCTGACCCACCTTCCGACACTACTGGTCTGTTCACCATCAGATGACAACAATCTGACCCACCTTCCGACACTACTGGTCTGTTCACTATCAGATGACAACAATCTGACCCACCTTCCGACACTACTGGTCTGTTCACTATCAGATGACAACAATCTGACCCACCTTCCGACACTACTGGTCTGTTCACTATCAGATGACAACAATCTGACCCACCTTCCGTCACTACTGGTCTGTTCACTATCAGATGACAACAATCTGACCCACCTTCCGACACTACTGGTCTGTTCACTATCAGATGACAACAATCTGACCCACCTTCCGACACTACTGGTCTGTTCACTATCAGATGACAACAATCTGACCCACCTTCCGTCACTACTGGTCTGTTCACTATCAGATGACAACAATCTGACCCACCTTCCGACACTACTGGTCTGTTCACTATCAGATGACAACAATCTGACCCACCTTCCGACACTACTGGTCTGTTCACTATCAGATGACAACAATCTGACCCACCTTCCGACACTACTAGTCTGTTCCCTATCAGATGACAACAATCTGACCCACCTTCCGACACTACTGGTCTGTTCACTATCAGATGACAACAATCTGACCCACCTTCCGACACTACTGGTCTGTTCACTATCAGATGACAACAATCTGACCCACCTTCCGACACTACTGGTCTGTTCACTATCAGATGACAACAATCTGACCCACCTTCCGACACTACTGGTCTGTTCACTATCAGATGACAACAATCTGACCCACCTTCCGACACTACTGGTCTGTTCACTATCAGATGACAACAATCTGACCCACCTTCCGACACTACTGGTCTGTTCACTATCAGATGACAACAATCTGACCCACCTTCCGACACTACTGGTCTGTTCACTATCAGATGACAACAATCTGACCCACCTTCCGACACTACTGGTCTGTTCACTATCAGATGACAACAATCTGACCCACCTTCCGACACTACTGGTCTGTTCACTATCAGATGACAACAATCTGACCCACCTTCCGACACTACTGGTCTGTTCCCTATCAGATGACAACAATCTGAACCACCTTCCGACACTACTGGTCTGTTCACTATCAGATGACAACAATCTGACCCACCTTCCGACACTACTGGTCTGTTCACTATCAGATGACAACAATCTGACCCACCTTCCGACACTAATGGTCTGTTCACTATCAGATGACAACAATCTGACCCACCTTCCGACACTACTGGTCTGTTCACTATCAGATGACAAAAATCTGACCCACCTTCCGTCACTACTGGTCTGTTCACTATCAGATGACAACAATCTGACCCACCTTCCGACACTACTGGTCTGTTCACTATCAGATGACAACAATCTGACCCACCTTCCGACACTACTGGTCTGTTCCCTATCAGATGACAACAATCTGACCCACCTTCCGACACTACTGGTCTGTTCACCATCAGATGACAACAATCTGACCCACCTTCCGAAACTACTGGTCTGTTCACTATCAGATGACAACAATCTGACCCACCTTCCGACACTACTGGTCTGTTCACTATCAGATGACAACAATCTGACCCACCTTCCGACACTACTGGTCTGTTCACTATCAGATGACAACAATCTGACCCACCTTCCGACACTACTGGTCTGTTCCCTATCAGATGACAACAATCTGACCCACCTTCCGACACTACTGGTCTGTTCCCTATCAGATGACAACAATCTGACCCACCTTCCGACACTACTGGTCTGTTCCCTATCAGATGACAACAATCTGACCCACCTTCCGACACTACTGGTCTGTTCCCTATCAGATGACAACAATCTGACCCACCTTCCGACACTACTGGTCTGTTCACTATCAGATGACAACAATCTGACCCACCTTCCGACACTACTGGTCTGTTCACTATCAGATGACAACAATCTGACCCACCTTCCGACACTACTGGTCTGTTCACCATCAGATGACAACAATCTGACCCACCTTCCGACACTACTGGTCTGTTCACCATCAGATGACAACAATCTGACCCACCTTCCGACACTACTGGTCTGTTCACTATCAGATGACAACAATCTGACCCACCTTCCGACACTACTGGTCTGTTCACTATCAGATGACAACAATCTGACCCACCTTCCGACACTACTGGTCTGTTCACTATCAGATGACAACAATCTGACCCACCTTCCGACACTACTGGTCTGTTCACTATCAGATGACAACAATCTGACCCACCTTCCGACACTACTGGTCTGTTCACCATCAGATGACAACAATCTGACCCACCTTCCGACACTACTGGTCTGTTCACTATCAGATGACAACAATCTGACCCACCTTCCGACACTACTGGTCTGTTCACTATCAGATGACAACAATCTGACCCACCTTCCGACACTACTGGTCTGTTCACTATCAGATGACAACAATCTGACCCACCTTCCGACACTACTGGTCTGTTCCCTATCAGATGACAACAATCTGACCCACCTTCCGACACTACTGGTCTGTTCCCTATCAGATGACAACAATCTGACCCACCTTCCGACACTACTGGTCTGTTCCCTATCAGATGACAACAATCTGACCCACCTTCCGACACTACTGGTCTGTTCCCTATCAGATGACAACAATCTGACCCACCTTCCGACACTACTGGTCTGTTCACTATCAGATGACAACAATCTGACCCACCTTCCGACACTACTGGTCTGTTCACTATCAGATGACAACAATCTGACCCACCTTCCGACACTACTGGTCTGTTCACCATCAGATGACAACAATCTGACCCACCTTCCGACACTACTGGTCTGTTCACCATCAGATGACAACAATCTGACCCACCTTCCGACACTACTGGTCTGTTCACTATCAGATGACAACAATCTGACCCACCTTCCGACACTACTGGTCTGTTCACTATCAGATGACAACAATCTGACCCACCTTCCGACACTACTGGTCTGTTCACTATCAGATGACAACAATCTGACCCACCTTCCGACACTACTGGTCTGTTCACTATCAGATGACAACAATCTGACCCACCTTCCGACACTACTGGTCTGTTCACCATCAGATGACAACAATCTGACCCACCTTCCGACACTACTGGTCTGTTCACTATCAGATGACAACAATCTGACCCACCTTCCGACACTACTGGTCTGTTCACTATCAGATGACAACAATCTGACCCACCTTCCGACACTACTGGTCTGTTCACTATCAGATGACAACAATCTGACCCACCTTCCGACACTACTGGTCTGTTCCCTATCAGATGACAACAATCTGACCCACCTTCCGACACTACTGGTCTGTTCCCTATCAGATGACAACAATCTGACCCACCTTCCGACACTACTGGTCTGTTCCCTATCAGATGACAACAATCTGACCCACCTTCCGACACTACTGGTCTGTTCCCTATCAGATGACAACAATCTGACCCACCTTCCGACACTACTGGTCTGTTCACTATCAGATGACAACAATCTGACCCACCTTCCGACACTACTGGTCTGTTCCCTATCAGATGACAACAATCTGACCCACCTTCCGACACTACTGGTCTGTTCACTATCAGATGACAACAATCTGACCCACCTTCCGACACTACTGGTCTGTTCACTATCAGATGACAACAATCTGACCCACCTTCCGACACTACTGGTCTGTTCCCTATCAGATGACAACAATCTGACCCACCTTCCGACACTACTGGTCTGTTCACTATCAGATGACAACAATCTGACCCACCTTCCGACACTACTGGTCTGTTCACTATCAGATGACAACAATCTGACCCACCTTCCGACACTACTGGTCTGTTCACTATCAGATGACAACAATCTGACCCACCTTCCGACACTACTGGTCTGTTCACCATCAGATGACAACAATCTGACCCACCTTCCGACACTACTGGTCTGTTCACTATCAGATGACCAGCGGAAGAAGTATACATTTCAGCTGCGTCTCTTTGAACGGTGAGTTTTCTCATTGTTTTGAGGATTTCAAAGTGTTAGAAAATGACATGCTGGTTTCCTCTCCTTTCAATGTGGATAATGTTCCCAGTGACCTGCAACTTGAGCTGATCCATCTTCAGTCTGATGCAGTGATTGGAGAACTATTCAAAACAATGTCACTGAGGTTCTATGCATCTCTCTCGAACAAAACTGTCTAAAGAATAGGAGTCAGCTCAGAAGATGTTTGGGTCAACCTATGTATGTGAACAGACAGATCATCTCTTACCGACTCTCACCTCTCAGCAATCCGGCGCATAGTGACATCCGGAACTACACCTGACTTCGCTGCTCTCGTCAATGCCCATTAGACTCAAACTGATTGAGTAGTTTAAATGTAATTTTCACACCAGCCTTCACTTTGGCTCCTCCTCCTGTCTAGGCGTTTGGCGTCGCCGGCCGTCTAGCTGCTGCCGAACCTGCTGCTGGCAAACGCCCTTCACTCATCAACCCCGGACTGGTCTCGTCATAATTACACACACCAGGTTCCAATCCCCACTCTATCACTGTATATACAGTTGAAGTCGGAAGTTTACATACACTTAGGTTGGAGTCATTAAAACTAGTTTTTCAACCATTCCACTAACTATCTTGTTAACAAACTCTAGTTTTGGCATGACGTGTAGGACATCTACTTTGTGCATGACATAAGTAATTTTTCCAACAATTGTTTACAGACAGATTATTTCATCTATAATTCACTGTATCACAATTCCAGTGGGTCAGAAGTTTACATACACTAAGTTGACTGCGCCTTTAAACAGCAAGGAAAATTACAGAAAATTATGTCATGGCTTTAGAAGCTTCTGATAGACTAATTGACATCATTTGAGTCAATTGGAGGTGTACCTGTGGATGTATTTCAAGGCCTACCTTCAAACTCAGTGCCTCTTTGCTTGACATCATGGGAAAATCAAAAGAAATCAGCCAAGACCTCAGAAAAAAATTGTAGACCTTCACACGTCTGGTTCATCCTTGGGAGCAATTTCCAAATGCCTGAAGGTACCACGTTCATATAATAATAAAATCATAAATAAACACCATGGGACCACGCAGCCGTCATACCGCTCAGGAAGAAGATGCGTTCTGTCTCCTAGAGATGAACGTACTTTGGTGAGAAAAGTGCAAATCAATCCCAGAACAACAGCAAAGGACCTTGTGAAGATGCTGGAGGAAACAGGTACAAAAGTATCTATATCCACACTAAAATGAGTCCTATATTGACATAACCTGAAAGGCCGCTCAGCAAGGAAGAAGCCACTGCTTCAAAACCACCATAAAAAAGACAGACTACGGTTTGCAACTGCACATGGGGACAAAGATTGTGCTTTTTGGAGAAATGTCCTCTGGTCTGATGAAACAAAAATAGAACTGTTTGGCCAGTGTACTGCTACAGCTAGTGAACTGCTCCTGCTAGTGTACTGCTACTGCTAGTGTACTGCTCCTGCTAGTGTACTGCTAGTGTACTGCTAGTGTACTGCTACTGCTAGTGTACTGCTACTGCTAGTGTACTGCTCCTGCTAGTGTACTGCTAGTGTACTGCTCCTGCTAGTGTACTGCTCCTGCTAGTGTACTGCTCCTGCTAGTGTACTGCTAGTCTACTGCTAGTCGACTGCAAGTGTACTGCTAGTGTACTGCTCCTGCTAGTGTACTGCTACTGCTAGTGTACTGCTACTGCTAGTGTACTGCTACTGCTAGTGCACTGCTACTGCTAGTGTACTGCTAGTGCTAGTGTACTGCTACTGCTAGTGTACTGCTAGTGTACTGCTACTGCTAGTGTACTGCTAGTGTACTGCTACTGCTAGTCGACTGCTAGTGTACTGCTACTGCTAGTGTACTGCTAGTGTATTGCTTGTGTACTGCTACTGCTAGTGTACTGCTACTGCTAGTGTACTGATACTGCTAGTGTACTGCTAGTGTACTGCTAGTGTACTGCTACAGCTAGTGTACTGCTAGTGTACTGATTGTGTAATGCTAGTGTACTGCTACTGCTAGTGTACTGCTACTGCTAGTGTACTGATAGTGTACTGGTAGTGTACTGCTACTGCTAGTGTACTGCAAGTGCAAGTGTACTGCTAGTGTACTGCAAATTATAGTGTACTACTACTACTAGTGTACTGCTAGTGTACTGGTAGTGTACTGCTACTGCTAGTATACTGCTAGTGTACTGCTAGTGTACTGCAAATGATAGTGTACTGCCAGTGTACTGCTACTGCTAGTGTACTGCTAGTGTACTGCTAGTGTACAGCTAGTGCTAGTGTACTGGTAGTGCTAGTGTACTGATAGTGTATTGATAGTGTACTGCTACTGCTAGTGTACTGGTAGTGCTAGTGTACCGATAGTGTACTGCTACTGCAAGTGTGCTGATAGTGTACTGCTACTGCTAGTGTACTGCTAGTGTACTGCTACTGCTAGTGTACTGCTAGTGTACTGCTACTGCTAGTGTACTGCTACTGCTTGTGTACTGCTACTGCTAGTGTACTGCTACTGCTAGTGTACTGCTAGTGTACTGCTACTGATAGTGTACTGCTACTGATATTGTACTGCCACTGCTAGTGTACTGCTAGTGTATGGCTGGTGTACGGCTACTGCTAGTGTACTGCTACTGATAGTGTGCAGCTAGTGTACTGATACTGCTAGTGTATTGCTAGTGTACTGCTAGTGTACTGCTACTGCTAGTGTACTGCTAGTGTACTGCAAGTGCTAGTGTACTGCTAGTGTACTGCAAATGATAGTGTACTACCAGTGTACTGCTACTGCTAGTGTACTGCTAGTGTACTGCTACTGCTAGTATACTGCTAGTCTACTGCTAGTGTACTGCAAATGATAGTGTACTGCCAGTGTACTGCTACTGCTAGTGTACTGCTAGTGTACAGCTAGTGCTAGTGTACTGCTAGTGTACTGGTAGTGTACTGCTAGTGTACTGCTACTGTTAGTCTGCTGCTAGTGTACTGGTAGTGTACTGCTAGTGTACTGGTAGTGCTAGTATACTGCTACTGTTAGTCTACTGCTAGTGTACTGCTACTGCTAGTCTACTGCTAGTGTACTGCTAGTGTACTCCACCCTCTCAGGGCTGGGCGTCTCAGGCTCTATCAGATCCTCCTCTCCACCCTCTCAGGGCTGGGCGTCTCAGGCTCCACCCTCTCAGGGCTGGGCATCTCAGGCTCTATCAGATCCTCCTCTCCACCCTCTCAGGGCTGGGCGTCTCAGGCTCCACCCTCTCAGGGCTGGGTGTCTCAGGCTCTATCAGATCCTCCTCTCCACCCTCTCAGGGCTGGGCGTCTCAGGCTCCACCCTCTCAGGGCTGGGCGTCTCAGGCTCTATCAGATCCTCCTCTCCACCCTCTCAGGGCTGGGCGTCTCAGGCTCCACCCTCTCAGGGCTGGGTGTCTCAGGCTCTATCAGATCCTCCTCTCCACCCTCTCAGGGCTGGGCGTCTCAGGTTCTCCACACTACTGGACTGCATCCTACCTGGCAGTCCGCTCCTACCATGTGAGGTGGAGAGGATCTTTGTCTGCACCACGTACTCTCACTACTGGTGTCCCCCATGGCTCGGTTCTTGGCCCTCTCGTCTGGACTACTGCAACTCGCTGTTGGCTGGGCTCCCCGCTTGTGCCATCAAACCCCTGCAACTAATCCAGAACGCTGCAGTCCACCTGGTGTTAAACCATCCCAGGTTCTCCCATGTCACCCTGCTCCTCTGCACTCTCCACTGGCTTCCAGTCCAAGCTCACATCCACTACCAGACCATGGTGCTTACCTACGGAGCAGCAAGAGGAACTGGCCCTCCCTACCTTCAGGCTATGATCAAACCCTACACCCCAACCTCTGGTCTCTTGACTCTACCTCTACTACAGGAGGGCAGCTCCCACTCAGCCCAGTCCAAACTGTTCTCTGTCCTGGCACCCCAATGGTGGAACCAGAATCCCCCTGAAGCTAGGACAGCAGAGTCCCTGCCCATCTCCCTTTTCAAACTGTATCTTAAATAATCCTCTGTCTCACCCTTAACCAGCACTTGCACTTGACCCTTCCCCCTTTCTAACTCTGACTCTACTGATAGCTACTTTATTGAGGAAAAATGGACTTTCTATGCCTGTGATATGTGGTTGTTCCACCTAGCTACAGTTGTCCCACCTAGCTACAGTTGTCCCACCTAGCTAGAGTTGTCCCACCTAGCTAGAGTTGTCCCACCAAGCTAGAGTTGTCCCACCTAGCTAGAGTTGTCCCACCAAGCTAGAGTTGTCCCACCAAGCTAGAGTTGTCCCACCCAGCTAGAGTTGTCCCACCCAGCTAGAGTTGTCCCACCAAGCTAGAGTTGTCCCACCAAGCTACAGTTGTCCCACCAAGCTAGAGTTGTCCCACCAAGCTAGAGTTGTCCCACCAAGCTAGAGTTGTCCCACCTAGCTAGAGTTGTCCCACCTAGCTAGAGTTGTCCCACCTAGCTAGAGTTGTCCCACCTAGCTAGAGTTGTCCCACCTACCTAGAGTTGTCCCACCAAGCTAGAGTTGTCCCACCAAGCTAGAGTTGTCCCACCAAGCTAGAGTTGTCTGTTTGAGTGATGAGGTACAGGAGGGGGCTATCTCTTAAGACGAATACACTGTAAATAGATCTGGATTAGAGTGTCTGCTAAATGACTAAAATGTCAATGTAGTGCACTATATAGGGAATAGGGCTCTGGTCTATAGTAGTGCACTACATAGGGAATAGGGCTCTGGTCTAAAGTAGTGCACTATATAGGGAATAGGGCTCTGGTCTACAGTAGAACACTATATAGGGAATAGGGCTCCATTTGGGTCACATCCTCTGTGACTCAGAAACGGTATGTTGTAGCTTTCTAACTAATGATGTATTGAGAGACTACAGGAGCTGCTGGGTCTAGAAAAACAGCATAACACTCAGCATGGGAAATATACTCTACAAGACAGTTAGCTATTTTAAATCGACGTTAAACTGCTCAGTCTAAATAAAGACTGCTTCCAGATCTGTTTCATACTCAGGATAAAAGAAAGGACATAACAATAGCCAATTATCAGCCTCCTATCCCTGTTAAACAGCCAATTATCAGCCTCCTATCCCTGTTAAACAGCCAATTATCAGCCTCCTATCCCTGTTAAACAGCCAATTATCAGCCTCCTGTCCCTGTTAAACAGCCAAATATCAGCCTCCTATCCCTGTTAAACAGCCAATTATCAGCCTCCTATCCCTGTTAAACAGCCAATTATCAGCCTCCTATCCCTGTTAAACAGCCAATTATCAGCCTCCTATCCCTGTTAAACAGCCAATTATCAGCCTCCTGTCCCTGTTAAACAGCCAAATATCAGCCTCCTATCCCTGTTAAACAGCCAATTATCAGCCTCCTATCCCTGTTAAACAGCCAATTATCAGCCTCCTGTCCCTGTTAAACAGCCAATTATCAGCCTCCTGTCCCTGTTAAACAGCCAATTATCCGCCTCCTATCCCTGTTAAACAGCCAATTATCAGCCTCCTATCCTTGTTAAACAGCCAATTATCCAGATATCTCAATAGTGTGTGTGTGTGTGTGTGTGTGTGAGAGGGAGGGAGGGAGGGAGGGAGGGAGAGAGGGAGAGAGGGAGAGAGAGAGAGAGAGAGAGAGAGAGAGAGAGAGAGAGAGAGAGAGAGAGACAGAGACAGAGACAGAGAGAGAGCGTGTGTGAGAGAGAGCGTGTGTGAGAGAGAGAGAGAGAGTGAGAGAGAGAGCGTGTGTGAGAGAGAGAGCGTGTGTGGGAGGGAGAGCGTGTGAGAGAGAGAGAGAGAGAGAGAGAGAGAGAGAGAGAGACAGAGAGAGAGAGAGAGAGAGAGAGAGAGAGAGAGAGAGAGAGTGAGAGAGAGAGAGAGAGAGAGAGAGAGAGAGAGAGAGAGAGAGAGAGAGAGAGAGAGAGAGAGAGAGAGAGAGAGAGACACATACCCATCAGGAAGACAACTTTAGGTTTCTTCCTGTCTGTAGGATACCCTGAAAGAGGAAAGGGGCAGGTTTCAGTATTGGAGTCGAAAACACAACACTAACTAAGACCTTGAAACAGTGTAGAGCATCAGCAAAGTGGCCTGCCTTGCCTGCCTTGCCTGCCTGCCTGCCTGCCTTGCCTGCCTGCCTGCCTAGCTCTCTTTCTCTCTTCTGCTTTCCCTCTCTCTCTCTCTGTCTCTCTGCATGCTGGGAGTTGTATGAGTGAGTGCGAGTGTTGTCTGGAGTTAGATGTGTTCCTTTACTTGGTGGATTGCCTTTTTCCATAAATGATTAAGGTTTTTATCATTATTTTTATTTTTGTGGTAGAATTAAGTATGTTGTATTTCTTGTCGGAATTGCCCTGGTTTTGGCGGGGATGGCGACCCACACGGGGACGCCATCTCTGTCACTTGCGTCTTGTTGCGTCTTGTTGAGGTGGTGTTGGATGGTTGAGCATGGCGTACTTCTTAAAGAAGAGCGTCTTGTTGAGGTGGTGTTGGATGGTTCAGCATGGCGTACTTCTTAAAGAAGAGCGTCTTGTTGAGGTGGTGTTGGATGGTTCAGCATGGCGTACTTCTTAAAGAAGAGCGTCTTGTTGAGGTGGTGTTGGATGGTTCAGCATGGCGTACTTCTTAAAGAAGAGCGTCTTGTTGAGGTGGTGTTGGATGGTGGAGCATGGCGTACTTCTTAAAGAAGAGTGTCTTGTTGAGGTGGTGTTGAATGGTTCAGCATGGCGTACTTCTTAAAGAAGAGCGTCTTGTTGAGGTGGTGTTGGATGGTTCAGCATGGCGTACTTCTTAAAGAAGAGCGTCTTGTTGAGGTGGTCTTGGATGGTTCAGCATGGCGTACTTCTTAAAGAAGAGCGTCTTGTTGAGGTGGTGTTGGATGGTTCAGCATGGCGTACTTCTTAAAGAAGAGCGTCTTGTTGAGGTGGTGTTGGATGGTTGAGCATGGCGTACTTCTTAAAGAAGAGCGTCTTGTTGAGGTGGTGTTGGATGGTTCAGCATGGTGTACTTCTTAAAGAAGAGTGTCTTGTTGAGGTGGTGTTGAATGGTTCAGCATGGCGTACTTCTTAAAGAAGAGCGTCTTGTTGAGGTGGTGTTGGATGGTTCAGCATGGCGTACTTCTTAAAGAAGAGCGTCTTGTTGAGGTGGTGTTGGATGGTTCAGCATGGCGTACTTCTTAAAGAAGAGCGTCTTGTTGAGGTGGTGTTGAATGGTTCAGCATGGCGTACTTCTTAAAGAAGAGCGTCTTGTTGAGGTGGTGTTGGATGGTTCAGCATGGCGTACTTCTTAAAGAAGAGCGTCTTGTTGAGGTGGTGTTGGATGGTTCAGCATGGCGTACTTCTTAAAGACATGTTTATTCAAGTTACGCCGCTTATTTCTCCGTCAACAAGGGTTACGATTTTGAACGTACCTCCGTTTATTCCCAATGAGTTATTGGAGCATATGAGTTACTGGAGCGTATGAGTTACTGGAGCGTATGAGTTACTGGAGCGTATGAGTTACTGGAGCGTATGAGTTACTGGAGCATATGAGTTAATGGAGCGTATGAGTTATTGGAGCATATGAGTTAATGGAGCATATGAGTTAATGGAGCATATGAGTTAATGGAGCAAATGAGTTAATGGAGCATATGAGTTAATGGAGCATATGAGTTACTGGAGCATATGAGTTACTGGAGCGTGAGTTATTGGAGCGTATGAGTTACTGGAGCGTATGAGTTACTGGAGCGTATGAGTTAATGGAGCATATGAGTTAATGGAGCATATGAGTTAATGGAGCATATGAGTTAATGGAGCATATGAGTTAATGGAGCATATGAGTTAATGGAGCGTATGAGTTATTGGAGCATATGAGTTAATGGAGCATATGAGTTAATGGAGCATATGAGTTAATGGAGCATATGAGTTAATGGAGCATATGAGTTAATGGAGCATATGAGTTATTGGAGCATATGAGTTAATGGAGCATATGAGTTAATGGAGCATATGAGTTAATGGAGCATATGAGTTAATGGAGCATATGAGTTACTGGAGCGTATGAGTTAATGGAGCATATGAGTTAATGGAGCATATGAGTTACTGGAGCATATGAGTTACTGGAGCATATGAGTTACTGGAGCATATGAGTTACTGGAGCATATGAGTTATTGCAGCATATGAGTTATTGGAGGTTATGTTGTTTTGTTGGGTTGCAAACACCCGGCTCTGAAACAGGTTATGTTGCTTCATTGGCTTGCAAACACCCGGCTCTGAAACAGGTTATGTTGTTTCGTTGGCTTGCAAACACCCGGCTCTGAAACAGGTTATGTTGCTTCATTGGCTTGCAAACACCCGGCTCTGAAAAAAGTTATGTTGCTTCGTTGGCTTGCAAACACCCGGCTCTGAAACAGGTTATGTTGCTTCGTTGGCTTGCAAACACCCGGCTCTGAAACAGGTTATGTTGCTTCATTGGCTTGCAAACACCCGGCTCTGAAACAGGTTATGTTGTTTCGTTGGCTTGCAAACACCCGGCTCTGAAACAGGTTATGCTGCTTCGTTGGGTTGCAAACACCTGGCTCTGAAACAGGTTATGCTGCTTCGTTGGGTTGCAAACACCCGGCTCTGAAACAGGTTATGCTGCTTCGTTTGTTTGCAAACACCCGGCTCTGAAACAGGTTATGCTGCTTCGTTTGTTTGCAAACACCCGGCTCTGAAACAGGTTATGCTGCTTCGTTTGTTTGCAAACACCCGGCTCTGAAACAGGTTATGCTGCTTCGTTTGTTTGAAAACACCCGGCTCTGAAACAGGTTATGTTGCTTCGTTGGCTTGCAAACACCCGGCTCTGAAACAGGTTATGTTGCTTCGTTGGCTTGCAAACACCCGGCTCTGAAACAGGTTATGTTGCTTCGTTGGCTTGCAAACTCCCGGCTCTGAAACAGGTTATGTTGCTTCATTGGCTTGCAAACACCCGGCTCTGAAACAGGTTATGTTGTTTCATTGGCTTGCAAACACCCGGCTCTGAAACAGGTTATGCTGCTTCGTTGGGTTGCAAACACCCGGCTCTGAAACAGGTTATGCTGCTTCGTTGGGTTGCAAACACCCGGCTCTGAAACAGGTTATGCTGCTTCGTTGGGTTGCAAACACCCGGCTCTGAAACAGGTTATGCTGCTTCGTTTGTTTGCAAACACCCGGCTCTGAAACAGGTTATGCTGCTTCGTTGGGTTGCAAACACCCGGCTCTGAAACAGGTTATGCTGCTTCGTTTGTTTGCAAACACCCGGCTCTGAAACAGGTTATGCTGCTTCGTTTGTTTGAAAACACCCGGCTCTGAAACAGGTTATGTTGCTTCGTTGGCTTGCAAACACCCGGCTCTGAAACAGGTTATGTCATTTCGGCGACAGGTGTTTGTTTTGGGACTCACCGGAACAGACTTTGGAGGTATTGTTTAAAGTCAAGTTTGACAACAGACTGTGGTTTATGGTAGTACGGGTAGTCAACGGTGTTTTGAGTGTGGTGATGTTGGCCAAAGCGACATGCTTGCCCGAAAAGGGAGAAGGCCGAGGGACAGATGCAGGTGGTCCTTGTAACGCCTGAGCCCACTGATGTAGGGAGAGGTGGGCCGACAGCGGTAGAGCAGCCTGTTCCTCACCTGTTGCTGAGGAACAAGTTATCCGTGTTGAGGGCAAGGTGTAGCAGCTAGTCTCCCAGGTAGTGGAGGAGATTTCCACTACGGTAATAGTGTACAGGAGGGCGTTCAGGTGAAGCTAGTCTCCCAGGCAGTGGAGGAGAAGCCCTGTATGAGTGATGAGGTACAGGAGGGGGTTCAGGTGGAGCTAGTCTCCCAGGTAGTGGAGGAGATGCCCTGTATGAGTGATGAGGTACAGGAGGGGGTTCAGGTGAAGCTAGTCTCCCAGGTAGTGAGGAGATGCCCTGTATGAGTGATGAGGTACAGGAGGGGGTTCAGGTGAAGCTAGTCTCCCAGGTAGTGGAGGAGATTCCCTGTATGAGTGATGAGGTACAGGAGGGGGTTCAGGTGAAGCTAGTCTCCCAGGTAGTGAGGAGATTCCCTGTATGAGTGATGAGGTACAGGAGGGGGTTCAGGTGAAGCTAGTCTCCCAGGTAGTGAGGAGATGCCCGGTAACGAGTGATGGGGTGCAAGTGGGGAGTGTTGAGAGGGATGTGGTAGAGGGGAGTCAGGGGTCTGTGGCCTCAGTTGAGGAGGGCGACTCAATTTACAATCTAGAGGAGGTAAATGGGTTCCTGGATCAGACTTTTGACGTTGATAAGTTTGTGAGGTCAGCGGTGGTGTTACAGAAGACGGTGGGGTTAGATCAGTTGAGTGTGAAGAAGCGTTTCCGCTTGAGGAAATGTGTTACTGCTGCCACGGCAACAAAAGGTAGCGGGAAACGTGGTCAGGTTCAGAGACAATTAAAACGATGATGATGATCATGCCTCATAGGGTGTTTTTCCCCCCTCTATGTCTGGGTTCTACCTGGTTTTCTTCTGTTTCCTTTCTCTTTTCTATGTGGCAATCAACTGCAAGGATCCTTAATCAACGTAGTCAAACTGAGCGCGATATATAATCGTACAGTACATAGCTGATTCACTTGGAGTATAGTGGCTTTGAGGCGAGCCTTGCAATTTCGTTTTTCAAAGTGGACCGAAGCAAAACGGCCACCTTTTTACCTAGATGTGATCGACAGGAAGATTTCACGTCACAAAGAGTTTGAAGAAGGATGTAAGGCAGCTTGTTAAGGGCCCTTATGGTGGAAAATGGAACAAGACAATGGTCGGCTTTGGGCCAGAGGATGATGACTTTGTTGCTGAACTGATCTACAACTATGGAGTGGGAGAATATCGCCTAGGCAACGATTTCCTGGGTTTGACTCTGCAGTCTAGCCAGGCTGTCAGCAATGCTAAGCGGCTTGGTTGGCCCCTCAATGAGGTTGGAAAGGTCCTCTATCTGTCTGAGGCCCCAAAACTCAGACTCAAACTCTAGGGAAGAGGGCTCTGGTCTAAAGTAGTGCACTAAATAGGGAATAGGGCTCTGGTCTAAAGTAGTGCACTATATAGGAAATAGGGCCCTGGTCTAGAGTAGTGCACTATATAGGGAATAGGGCTCTGGTCTAAAGTAGTGCACTATATAGGGAATAGGGCCCTGGTCTATAGTAGTGCACTATATAGGGAATAGGGCCCTGGTCTAAAGTAGTGCACTATATAGGGAATGGGGCTCTGGTCTATAGTAGTGCACTATATAGGGAATAGGGGGCCATTTGGGACACAGGCATGAGAGTGAATCAGTGAGTTAAAACTCTGGCCTTTTATCCCAACACAAGACCTGATCGGAAATCAATGCAGGCTCATGTACTCACTCTCTGCAGTCCCTTCAGCATACCCCATTTCATCCTCCTCCTCTTCAACCTAGCAGAGAGAGGATGAGAGAGATGGAGAGAGAGAGAGAGAGAGAGAGAGACAGAGAGAATGGTTTTCAATACAATTAAGAAACATTAATTTACAAAACAAATCTGGCGTTATGTTCACATTTGACAAACTAGATGTCTTTTGACAAACGTTTTACAAGAAAAGTGCTGTTGATTTAATAAAACATGCTAATCTGACACAGACAGACAGACAGACAGACAGCTAGCTAGCTAGCTAGCTAATGGCAACTTTGGGCACCAGTAGCCTTTTGGGCAGTAACCAGTAGTCCTTTGGTCAGTAGCCAGTAACCAGTAGTCCTTTGGGCAGTAGCCAGTATCAGTAGTCTTGTGGGCAGTAGCCAGTAGTCTTGTGGGCAGTAGCCAGTAGTCCTTTGGGCAGTAGCCAGTAACCAGTAGTCCTTTGGTAAGTAGCCAGGAACCAGTAGTATTTTGGTCAGTAGCCAGTAACCTGTAGTCTTGTGGGCAGTAGCCAGTAACCAGTAGTCTTGTGGGCAGTAGCCAGTAACCAGTAGTCTTGTGGGCAGTAGCCAGTAACCTGTAGTCTTGTGGGCAGTAGCCAGTAACCAGTAGTCTTGTGGGCAGTGGCCAGTAGTCTTGTGGGCAGTAGCCAGTAACCTGTAGTCTTGTGGGCAGTAGCCAGTAACCTGTAGTCTTGTGGGCAGTAGCCAGTAACCAGTAGTCTTGTGGGCAGTGGCCAGTAGTCTTGTGGGCAGTAGCCAGTAACCTGTAGTCTTGTGGGCAGTAGCCAGTAACCAGTAGTCCTTTGGGCAGTAGCCAGTAACCAGTAGTCCTTTGGTCAGTAGCCAGTAACAAGTAGTCTTGTTGGCAGTAGCCAGTAACCAGTAGTCTTTTGGTCAGTAGCCAGTAACCAGTAGTCTTGTTGGCAGTAGCCAGTAACCAGTAGTCTTGTGGGCAGTAGCCAGTAACCAGTAGTCTTGTGGGCAGTAGCCAGTAACCAGTAGTCTTGTGGGCAGTAGCCAGTAACCAGTAGTCTTGTTGGCAGTAGCCAGTAACCAGTAGTCCTTTGGTCAGTAGCCAGTAACCAGTAGTCTTGTGGGCAGTAGCCAGTAACCTGTAGTATTGTGGGCAGTAGCCAGTATTCTTGTGGGCAGTAGCCAGTAACCAGTAGTCTTGTTGGCAGTAGCCAGTAACCAGTAGTCCTTTGGTCAGTAGCCAGTAACCAGTAGTCTTGTGGGCAGTAGCCAGTAACCAGTAGTCTTGTGGGCAGTAGCCAGTAGTCTTGTGGGCAGTAGCCAGTAACCAGTAGTCTTGTTGGCAGTAGCCAGTAACCAGTAGTCTATTTGGCAGTAGCCAGTAACCTGTAGTCTTGTGGGCAGTAGCCAGTAACCAGTAGTCTTGTGGGCAGTGGCCAGTAGTCTTGTGGGCAGTAGCCAGTAACCTGTAGTCTTGTGGGCAGTAGCCAGTAACCTGTAGTCTTGTGGGCAGTAGCCAGTAACCAGTAGTCTTGTGGGCAGTGGCCAGTAGTCTTGTGGGCAGTAGCCAGTAACCTGTAGTCTTGTGGGCAGTAGCCAGTAACCAGTAGTCCTTTGGGCAGTAGCCAGTAACCAGTAGTCCTTTGGTCAGTAGCCAGTAACAAGTAGTCTTGTTGGCAGTAGCCAGTAACCAGTAGTCTTTTGGTCAGTAGCCAGTAACCAGTAGTCTTGTTGGCAGTAGCCAGTAACCAGTAGTCTTGTGGGCAGTAGCCAGTAACCAGTAGTCTTGTGGGCAGTAGCCAGTAACCAGTAGTCTTGTGGGCAGTAGCCAGTAACCAGTAGTCTTGTTGGCAGTAGCCAGTAACCAGTAGTCCTTTGGTCAGTAGCCAGTAACCAGTAGTCTTGTGGGCAGTAGCCAGTAACCTGTAGTATTGTGGGCAGTAGCCAGTATTCTTGTGGGCAGTAGCCAGTAACCAGTAGTCTTGTTGGCAGTAGCCAGTAACCAGTAGTCCTTTGGTCAGTAGCCAGTAACCAGTAGTATTGTGGGCAGTAGCCAGTAACCAGTAGTCTTGTGGGCAGTAGCCAGTAGTCTTGTGGGCAGTAGCCAGTAACCAGTAGTCTTGTTGGCAGTAGCCAGTAACCAGTAGTCTATTTGGCAGTAGCCAGTAACCTGTAGTCTTGTGGGCAGTAGCCAGTAACCAGTAGTCTTGTGGGCAGTGGCCAGTAGTCTTGTGGGCAGTAGCCAGTAACCTGTAGTCTTGTGGGCAGTAGCCAGTAACCTGTAGTCTTGTGGGCAGTAGCCAGTAACCAGTAGTCTTGTGGGCAGTGGCCAGTAGTCTTGTGGGCAGTAGCCAGTAACCTGTAGTCTTGTGGGCAGTAGCCAGTAACCAGTAGTCCTTTGGGCAGTAGCCAGTAACCAGTAGTCCTTTGGTCAGTAGCCAGTAACAAGTAGTCTTGTTGGCAGTAGCCAGTAACCAGTAGTCCTTTGGTCAGTAGCCAGTAACCAGTAGTCTTGTTGGCAGTAGCCAGTAACCAGTAGTCTTTTGGGCAGTAGCCAGTAACCAGTAGTCTTGTTGGCAGTAGCCAGTAACCAGTAGTCTTGTGGGCAGTAGCCAGTAACCAGTAGTCTTGTTGGCAGTAGCCAGTAACCAGTAGTCCTTTGGTCAGTAGCCAGTAACCAGTAGTCTTGTGGGCAGTAGCCAGTAACCTGTAGTATTGTGGGCAGTAGCCAGTATTCTTGTGGGCAGTAGCCAGTAACCAGTAGTCTTGTTGGCAGTAGCCAGTAACCAGTAGTCCTTTGGTCAGTAGCCAGTAACCAGTAGTCTTGTGGGCAGTAGCCAGTAACCAGTAGTCTTGTGGGCAGTAGCCAGTAGTCTTGTGGGCAGTAGCCAGTAACCAGTAGTCTTGTTGGCAGTAGCCAGTAACCAGTAGTCTATTTGGCAGTAGCCAGTAACCAGTAGTCTTGTTGGCAGTAGCCAGTAACCAGTAGTCTTGTGGGCAGTAGCCAGTAACCAGTAGTCTTGTGGGCAGTAGCCAGTAACCAGTAGTCTTGTGGGCAGTAGCCAGTAGTCTTGTGGGCAGTAGCCAGTAGTCTTGTGGGCAGTAGCCAGTAACCAGTAGTCTTGTGGGTAGTAGCCAGTAACCAGCAGTCTTGTGGGCAGTAGCCAGTAACCAGTAGTCTTGTGGGCAGTAGCCAGTAATCTTGTGGGCAGTAGCCAGTAGCCAGTAGTCTTGTGGGCAGTAGCCAGTAACCAGTAGTCTTGTGGGCAGTAGCCAGTAGTCTTGTGGGCAGTAGCCAGTAACCAGTAGTCTTGTGGGTAGTAGCCAGTAACCAGTAGTCTTGTGGGCAGTAGCCAGTAACCAGTAGTCTTGTGGGCAGTAGCCAGTAGTCTTGTGGGCAGTAGCCAGTAACCAGTAGTCTTGTGGGCAGTAGCCAGTAGTCTTGTGGGCAGTAACCAGTAGTCTTGTGGGCAGTAGCCAGTAGTCTTGTGGGCAGTAGCCAGTAGTCTTGTGGGCAGTAGCCAGTAGCCAGTAGTCTTGTGGGCAGTAGCCAGTAACCAGTAGTCTTGTGGGAAGTAGCCAGTAGTCTTGTGGGCAGTAACCAGTAGTCTTGTGGGCAGTAGCCAGTAGTCTTGTGGGCAGTAGCCAGTAGTCTTGTGGGCAGTAGCCAGTAGTCTTGTGGGCAGTAGCCAGTAACCAGTAGTCTTGTGGGCAGTAGCCAGTAACCATTAGTCTTGTGGGCAGTAGCCAGTAGTCTTGTGGGCAGTAACCAGTAGTCTTGTGGGCAGTAACCAGTAGTCTTGTGGGCAGTAGCCAGTAGTCCTGTGGGCAGTAGCCAGTAGTCCTGTGGGCAGTAGCCAGTAGTCCTGTGGGCAGTAGCCAGTAGTCCTGTGGGCAGTAGCCAGTAGTCTTGTGGGCAGTAGCCAGTAGTCCTGTGGGCAGTAGCCAGTAGTGTTTTGAGAACGTTCATAACAATGGCTTGACGTGACTGAGTGACGGAGTTACAACCCGTAAATAGACCATATAGTGTAATGGACTACAGGAAGGTGCACTGGTGAAAGAGGAGTTTAATTGGATTTCAGTGGGAGGGGGTGTGGTGTTGTGGTGGTGAGGGGGTTAGGGTGGTGAGGGGGGTCGGGTGGTGAGGGGGTAGGGTGGATGTGTGTGAAATCGACTGGGGTGCCAATGATGAGCCAGTTTGTCACGTAAGCCCACCAGCCGGTCTGATGACTCAGGGAGAGAGAGGGAGGGAGGGAGGGAGGGAGGGAGGGAGGGAGGGAGGGAGGGAGGGAGGAAGGAAGGGAGGGAGGTAGGGAGAGAGGGAGAGAGAGATTCCTTCACAGTAAAAATCAGGTACACAGTATACACAAAAAGACAACACACACACATTCAAATGAAAACACCAGCCAGTTCACACACAAACCAGCCAGTTCACACACAAACCAGCCAGTTCACACACAAACCAGCCAGTTCACACACAAACCAGCCAGGTCCAGGTGAAGCTGATTAAGAGAATGCCAATGAGTGTGCAAAGCTGTCAGCAAAGCAAAGGGTGGCTACTTTGAAAAATATTAAACATAATTAGATTTGTTTAACAGTCTGGTACACTATAACAGAGGTCTATAGTTCTGACACTGAGGGGAGATGCTGCTGGGGATTTGAAGACTGAGAGGAAGTGAAGACTGTGAGGAAGTGAAGATTGAGAGGAAGTGAAGACTGAGAGGAAGTGAAGACTGAGAGGAAGTGAAGACTGAGAGGAAGTGAAGACTGTGAGGAAGTGAAGACTGAAGACTCTCTTCCTCCAGCTAACATGAGAGCTTAAGACAATGGACTCTGTGTTCATCCCAATCGGCACCATATTCCCTATATAGTGCACTACTTTAGACCAGAGCCCTGTTCCCTATATAGTGCACTACTACAGATCAGAGCCCTATTCCCTATATAGTGCACTACTTTAGACCAGAGCCCTATTCCCTATATAGTGCACTACTTTAGACCAGAGCCCTATTCCCTATATAGTGCACTACTATAGACCAGAGCCCTATTCCCCATATAGTGCACTACTATAGACCAGAACCCTATTCCCTATATAGTGCACTACTATAGACCAGAGCCCTATTCCCTATATAGTGCACTACTATAGACCAGAGCCCTATTCCCTATATAGTGCACTACTTTAGACCAGAGCCCTATTCCCTATATAGTGCACTACTTTAGACCAGAGCCCTATTCCCTATATAGTGCACTACTATAGACCAGAGCCCTATTCCCTATATAGTGCACTACTATAGACCAGAGCCCTATTCCCTATATAGTGCACTACTATAGACCAGAGCCCTATTCCCTATATAGGGCACTACTTTAGACCAGAGCCCTATTCCCTATATAGTGCACTACTATAGACCAGAGCCCTATTCCCTATATAGTGCACTACTATAGACCAGAGCCCTATTCCCTATATAGTGCACTACTATAGACCAGAGCCCTATTCCCTATATAGGGCACTACTTTAGACCAGAGCCCTATTCCCTATATAGGGCACTACGTTGTAGCTTCAAATGCCCATGTGACATTTCATTACAGTAAAAGCCTTGAGATAAAAAGAGCCTTCGTAATGCCATGGTGAATATATGATATAGGTTCAGAACAGCCTTAGTAATGTCTAGGTGATTATATGATATAGGTTCAGAACAGCCTTAGTAATGTCTTGGTGATTATATGATATATGATATAGGTTCAGAACAGCCTTCGTAATGTCTTGGTGATTATATGATATAGGTTCAGAACAGCCTTAGTAATGTCTTGGTGAATATATGATATAGGTTCAGAACAGCCTTAGTAATGTCTTGGTGAATATATGATATATGATATAGGTTCAGAACAGCCTTAGTAATGTCTTGGTGATTATATGATATATGATAGAGGTTCAGAACAGCCTTAGTAATGTCTTGGTGATTATATGATATAGGTTCAGAACAGCCTTAGTAATGTCTTGGTGATTATATGATATATGATATAGGTTCAGAACAGCCTTAGTAATGTCTTGGTGATTATATGATATAGGTTCAGAACAGCCTTAGTAATGTCTTGGTGATTATATGATATATGATATAGGTTCAGAATAGCCTTAGTAATGTCTTGGTGATTATATGATATATGATATAGGTTCAGAACAGCCTTAGTAATGTCTTGGTGATTATATGATATAGGTTCAGAACAGCCTTAGTAATGTCTTGGTGAATATATGATATATGATATAGGTTCAGAACAGCCTTAGTAATGTCTTGGTGATTATATGATATATGATATAGGTTCAGAACAGCCTTAGTAATGTCTTAGTGATTATATGATATAGGTTCAGAACAGCCTTAGTAATGTCTTGGTGATTATATGATATAGGTTCAGAACAGCCTTAGTAATGTCTTGGTGAATATATGATATATGATATAGGTTCAGAACAGCCTTAGTAATGTCTAGGTGATTATATGATATATGATATAGGTTCAGAACAGCCTTAGTAATGTCTTGGTGATTATATGATATAGGTTCAGAACAGCCTTAGTAATGTCTTGGTGAATATATGATATATGATATAGGTTCAGAACAGCCTTAGTAATGTCTTGGTGATTATATGATATATGATATAGGTTCAGAACAGCCTTAGTAATGTCTTAGTGATTATATGATACAGGTTCAGAACAGCCTTAGTAATGTCTTGGTGATTATATGATATAGGTTCAGAACAGCCTTAGTAATGTCTTGGTGATTATATGATATAGGTTCAGAACAGCCTTAGTAATGTCTTGGTGATTATATGATATAGGTTCAGAACAGCCTTAGTAATGTCTTGGTGAATATATGATATATGATATAGGTTCAGAACAGCCTTAGTAATGTCTTGGTGATTATATGATATATGATATAGGTTCAGAACAGCCTTAGTAATGTCTTGGTGATTATATGATATAGGTTCAGAACAGCCTTAGTAATGTCTTGGTGATTATATGATATAGGTTCAGAACAGCCTTAGTAATGTCTTGGTGAATATATGATATAGGTTCAGAACAGCCTTAGTAATGTCTTGGTGAATATATGATATATGATATAGGTTCAGAACAGCCTTAGTAATGTCTTGGTGATTATATGATATAGGTTCAGAACAGCCTTAGTAATGTCTTGGTGAATATATGATATAGGTTCAGAACAGCCTTAGTGGTTATATGATATATGATAAAGGTTCAGAACAGCCTTAGTAATGTCTTGGTGATTATATGATATATGATATAGGTTCAGAACAGCCTTAGTAATGTCTTGGTGAATATATGATATAGATTCAGAACATCCTTAGTAATGTCTTGGTGAATATATGATATATGATATAGGTTCAGAACAGCATTCGTAATGTCTTGGTGATTATGTGATATAGGTTCAGAACAGCCTTAGTAATGTCTTGGTGATTATATGATATAGGTTCAGAACAGCCTTAGTGGTTATATGATATATGATAAAGGTTCAGAACAGCCTTAGTGGTTATATGATATATGATATAGGTTCAGAACAGCCTTAGTAATGTCTTAGTGATCATATGATATAGGTTCAGAACAGCCTTAGTAATGTCAAGGTGAATATATGATATAGGTTCAGAACAGCCTTCGTAATGTCTTGGTGATTATATGATATATGATATAGGTTCAGAACAGCCTTAGTAATGTCTAGGTGATTATATGATATAGGTTCAGAACAGCCTTCGTAATGTCTTGGTGATTATATGATATAGGTTCAGAACAGCCTTCGTAATGTCTTGGAGATTATATGATATAGGTTCAGAACAGCCTTAGTAATGTCTTGGTGAATATATGATAAAGGTTCAGAACAGCCTTAGTAATGTCTTGGTGAATATATGATATAGGTTCAGAACAGCCTTCGTAATGTCTTGGTGATTATATGATATAGGTTCAGAACAGCCTTCGTAATGTCTTGGTGATTATATGATATAGGTTCAGAACAGCCTTCGTAATGTCTTGGTGATTATATGATATAAGTTCAGAACAGCCTTAGTAATGTCTTGGTGATTATATGATATAGGTTCAGAACAGCCTTAGTAATGTCTTGGTGAATATATGATATAGGTTCAGAACAGCCTTAGTAATGTCTTGGTGATTATATGATATAGGTTCAGAACAGCCTTAGTAATGTCTTGGTGAATATATGATATATGATATAGGTTCAGAACAGCCTTAGTAATGTCTTGGTGATTATATGATATATGATAGAGGTTCAGAACAGCCTTAGTAATGTCTTGGTGATTATATGATATAGGTTCAGAACAGCCTTAGTAATGTCTTGGTGATTATATGATATATGATATAGGTTCAGAACAGCCTTAGTAATGTCTTGGTGATTATATGATATAGGTTCAGAACAGCCTTAGTAATGTCTTGGTGATTATATGATATATGATATAGGTTCAGAACAGCCTTAGTAATGTCTTGGTGATGATATGATATATGATATAGGTTCAGAACAGCCTTAGTAATGTCTTGGTGATTATATGATATAGGTTCAGAACAGCCTTAGTAATGTCTTGGTGAATATATGATACATGATATAGGTTCAGAACAGCCTTAGTAATGTCTTGGTGATTATATGATATATGATATAGGTTCAGAACAGCCTTAGTAATGTCTTAGTGATTATATGATATAGGTTCAGAACAGCCTTAGTAATGTCTTGGTGATTATATGATATAGGTTCAGAACAGCCTTAGTAATGTCTTGGTGAATATATGATATATGATATAGGTTCAGAACAGCCTTAGTAATGTCTAGGTGATTATATGATATATGATATAGGTTCAGAACAGCCTTAGTAATGTCTTAGTGATTATATGATATAGGTTCAGAACAGCCTTAGTAATGTCTTGGTGATTATATGATATAGGTTCAGAACAGCCTTAGTAATGTCATGGTGATTATATGATATAGGTTCAGAACAGCCTTAGTAATGTCTTGGTGATTATATGATATAGGTTCAGAACAGCCTTAGTAATGTCTTGGTGAATATATGATATAGGTTCAGAACATCCTTAGTAATGTCTTGGTGAATATATGATATATGATATAGGTTCAGAACAGCCTTCGTAATGTCTTGGTGATTATATGATATAGGTTCAGAACAGCCTTAGTAATGTCTTGGTGAATATATGATATAGGTTCAGAACATCCTTAGTAATGTCTTGGTGAATATATGATATATGATATAGGTTCAGAACATCCTTAGTAATGTCTTGGTGAATATATGATATATGATATAGGTTCAGAACAGCCTTCGTAATGTCTTGGTGATTATATGATATAGGTTCAGAACAGCCTTAGTAATGTCTTGGTGAATATATGATACATGATATAGGTTCAGAACAGCCTTAGTAATGTCTTGGTGATTATATGATATAGGTTCAGAACAGCCTTAGTGGTTATATGATATATGATAAAGGTTCAGAACAGCCTTAGTGGTTATATGATATATGATATAGGTTCAGAACAGCCTTAGTAATGTCTTAGTGATTATATGATATATGATATAGGTTCAGAACAGCCTTAGTAATGTCTTGGTGATTATATGATATATGATATAGGTTCAGAACAGCCTTAGTGGTTATATGATATATGATATAGGTTCAGAACAGCCTTAGTGGTTATATGATATATGATATAGGTTCAGAACAGCCTTAGTAATGTCTTAGTGATCATATGATATAGGTTCAGAACAGCCTTAGTAATGTCATGGTGAATATATGATATAGGTTCAGAACAGCCTTAGTTGTTATATGATATATGATATAGATTCAGAACAGCCTTAGTAATGTCTTGGTGAATATATGATATATGATATAGGTTCAGAACAGCCTTAGTAATGTCATGGTGAATATATGATATATGATATAGGTTCAGAACAGCCTTAGTAATGTCATGGTGATTATATGATATAGGTTCAGAACAGCCTTAGTAATGTCTTGGTGATTATATGATATATGATATAGGTTCAGAACAGCCTTAGTAATGTCATGGTGAATATATGATATATGATATAGGTTCAGAACAGCCTTAGTAATGTCTTGGTGAATATATGATATATGATATAGGTTCAGAACAGCCTTAGTAATGTCTTGGTGATTATATGATATAGGTTCAGAACAGCCTTAGTAATGTCTTGGTGATTATATGATATATGATATAGGTTCAGAACAGCCTTAGTAATGTCATGGTGAATATATTATATATGATATAGGTTCAGAACAGCCTTAGTAATTTCATGGTGAATATATTATATATGATATAGGTTCAGAACAGCCTTAGTAATGTCTTGGTGATTATATGATATATGATATAGGTTCAGAACAGCCTTAGTAATGTCTTGGTGAATATATGATATAGGTTCAGAACAGCCTTAGTAATGTCTTGGTGATTATATGATATAGGTTCAGAACAGCCTTAGTAATGTCTTGGTGATTATATGATATATGATATAGGTTCAGAACAGCCTTAGTAATGTTTTGGTGAATATATGATATAGGTTCAGAACAGCCTTAGTGGTTATATGATATATGATATAGGTTCAGAACAGCCTTAGTGGTTATATGATATATGATATAGGTTCAGAACAGCCTTAGTAATGTCTTGGTGATTATATGATATAGGTTCAGAACAGCCTTCGTAATGTCTTGGTGATTATATGATATAGGTTCAGAACAGCCTTAGTAATGTCTTGGTGAATATATGATATATGATATAGGTTCAGAACAGCCTTAGTAATGTCTTGGTGATTATATGATATAGGTTCAGAACAGCCTTAGTAATGTCTTGGTGATTATATGATATAGGTTCAGAACAGCCTTAGTAATGTCTTGGTGAATATATGATATAGGTTCAGAACAGCCTTAGTAATGTCTTTGTGATTATATGATATATGATATAGGTTCAGAACAGCCTTAGTAATGTCTTGGTGATTATATGATATATGATATAGGTTCAGAACAGCCTTAGTAATGTCTTGGTGATTATATGATATAGGTTCAGAACAGCCTTAGTAATGTCTTGGTGATTATATGATATAGGTTCAGAACAGCCTTAGTAATGTATTGGTGATTATATGATATAGTTTCAGAACAGCCTTAGTAATGTCTTGGTGATTATATAATGAGAATTGTTATTAAGTTAATGTGTGCCTGGGTCGCTGAACAGCAGAAATAGATATTGTGGGTCTATAGTAGTGCACTATATAGGGAATAGGGCTCTGGTCTATAGTAGTGCACTATATAGGGAATAGGGCTCTGGTCTATAGTAGAGCACTATATAGGGAATAGGGCTCTGGTCTATAGTAGTGCACTATATAGGGAATAGGGCTCTGGTCTATAGTAGTGCACTGTATAGGGAATAGGGCTCTGGTCTATAGTAGTGCACTATATAGGGAATAGGGTTCTGGTCTATAGTATTGCACTATATAGGGAATAGGGCTCTGGTCTAAAGTAGTGCACTATATAGGGAATAGGGCTCTGGTCTATAGTAGTGCACTATATAGGGAATAGGGTTCTGGTCTATAGTAGTGTACTACATAGGGAATACGGTTCTGGTCTAAAGTAGTGCACTATATAGGGAATAGGGCTCTGGTCTGTAGTAGTGCACTATATAGGGAATAGGGCTCTGGTCTGTAGTAGTGCACTATATAGGGAATAGGGCTCTGGTCTATAGTAGTGCACTATATAGGGAATAGGGCTCTGGTCTATAGTAGTGCACTATATAGGGAATAGGGCTCTGGTCTATAGTAGTGCACTATATAGGGAATAGGGCTCTGGTCTATAGTAGTGCACTATATAGGGAATAGGGCTCTGGTCTATAGTAGTGCACTATATAGGGAATAGGGCTCTGGTCTATAGTAGTGCACTATATAGGGAATAGGGTTCTGGTCTATAGTAGTGCACTATATAGGGAATAGGGCTCTGGTCTATAGTAGTGCACTATATAGGGAATAGGGCTCTGGTCTATAGTAGTGCACTATATAGGGAATAGGGCTCTGGTCTATAGTAGTGCACTATATAGGGAATAGGGCTCTGGTCTATAGTAGTGCACTATATAGGGAATAGGGCTCTGGTCTATAGTAGTGCACTATATAGGGAATAGGGTTCTGGTCTATAGTAGTGCACTATATAGGGAATAGGGCTCTGGTCTATAGTAGTGCACTATATAGGGAATAGGGCTCTGGTCTCTAGTAGTGCACTATATAGGGAATAGGGTTCTGGTCTAAAGTAGTGCACTAGGGAATAGGGGGCCATTTGGGACTGTAGCCGGGGCTCAGACAACTAGTTTCATATCAAATATCTGATAAACATTACAATAGAAGAGATTGGATTATTATGGTGCTTTTCCCCTAAGAGTAAAATTACTACATGGAATTAGAGGGGGAAGGAGGAGAGGAGAGGTGAACAGGGGGAGAGGAGAAGAGAACAGGGGGAGAGGAGAAGAGAACAGGGGGAGAGGAGAAGAGAACAGGGGGAGAGGAGAAGAGAACAGGGGGAGAGGAGAAGAGAACAGGGGGAGAGGAGAAGAGAACAGGGGGAGAGGAGAGGAAGATTAATAGAGGAGGAGAGGAAGATAATCGAGGAGAGGAGCATGAGAAGTGCTCTGTTCTTACCTGCTCTTCATTTCTGAATGGGACGTCTACCAGACTAGTATTGTCTCCTAGGAGACTGAGATCCAGCTCACTGGGGCCTGCAGACAGACAGACAGACAGACAGACAGACAGACAGACAGACAGACAGACAGACCATTACTTTAAAAATATATCCAGGGAGTGTTACTATGTGCATGCTTTTGTTCCAGCCAGGCATGAACACACCCGATGAAACACATTCTGCTCCGGACTGAATACCATGATAAGTTGACTCTTTGAAACAGGTGTGTTAGTGCAGGACTAGAACCAACGCCTGCACACACAGCAGCTCTACAGTCTTAAGGTATGGTCTGACTCTGTAGTTGGTGAATCACTGCATCATGACCCAGATTCAGATTTCAAGGAAGCAGACTGAAAAGGCTTGTTGTATGACTCACAGTATTATGACTACAGCCCTGTCTATAGTCACATCATTACTATGACTACAGCCCTGTCTATAGTCACATCATTATTATGACTACAGCCCTGTCTATAGTCACATCATTATTATGACTACAGGCCTGTCTATAGTCATATCATTATTATGACTACAGCCCTGTCTATAGTATCATTATTATGACTACAGCCCTGTCTATAGTCATGTCATTATTATGACTACAGCCCTGTCTATAGTATCATTATTATGACTACAGCCCTGTCTATAGTATCATTTTTATGACTACAGCCCTGTCTTTAGTATCATTATTATGACTACAGCCCTGTCTATAGTATCATTATTATGACTACAGCCCTGTCTATAGTCACATCATTATTATGACTACAGCCCTGTCTATAGTCATATCATTATTATGACTACAGCCCTGTCTATAGTCACATCATTATTATGACTACAGCCCTGTCTATAGTCACATCATTATTATGACTACAGGCCTGTCTATAGTCATATCATTATTATGACTACAGCCCTGTCTATAGTATCATTATTATGACTACAGCCCTGTCTATAGTCATGTCATTATTATGACTACAGCCCAGTCTATAGTATCATTATTATGACTACAGCCCTGTCTATAGTATCATTTTTATGACTACAGCCCTGTCTATAGTATCATTATTATGACTACAGCCCTGTCTATAGTATCATTATTATGACTACAGCCCTGTCTATAGTCACATCATTATTATGACTACAGCCCTGTCTATAGTCATATCATTATTATGACTACAGCCCTGTCTATAGTCACATCATTATTATGACTACAGCCCTGTCTATAGTCACATCATTATTATGACTACAGCCCTGTCTATAGTCACATCATTATTATGACTACAGCCCTGTCTATAGTATCATTATTATGACTACAGCCCTGTCTATAGTCATATCAGCCCTGTCTATAGCCCTGTCTATAGTCATATCATTATTATGACTACACATCGATGGCTCTGAACGAACTTTATTTAACTCTCTGCAAACTGGAAACAATTTATCCGGAGGCTGCATTCATTGTAGCTGGGGATTTTAACAAGGCTAATCTGAAAACAAGACTCCCCAAATTTTATCAGCATATCGATTGCGCAACCAGGGGAGGTAAGACCTTGGACCATTGTTACTCTAACTTCCGCGACGCATATAAGGCCCTGCCCCGCCCCCCTTTCGGAAAAGCTGACCACGACTCCATTTTGTTGATCCCTGCCTACAGACAGAAACTAAAACAAGAGGCTCCCACGCTGAGGTCTGTCCAACGCTGGTCCGACCAAGCTGACTCCACACTCCAAGACTGCTTCCATCATGTGGACTGGGAGATGTTTCGTATTGCGTCAGATAACAACATTGACGAATACGCTGATTCGGTGTGCGAGTTCATTAGAACGTGCGTTGAAGATGTCGTTCCCATAGCAACGATTAAAACATTCCCTAACCAGAAACCGTGGATTGATGGCAGCATTCGTGTGAAACTGAAAGCGCGAACCACTGCTTTTAATCAGGGCAAGGTGTCTGGTAACATGACCGAATACAAACAGTGCAGCTATTCCCTCCGCAAGGCTATCAAACAAGCTAAGCGCCAGTACAGAGACAAAGTAGAATCTCAATTCAACGGCTCAGACACAAGAGGCATGTGGCAGGGTCTACAGTCAATCACGGACTACAGGAAGAAACCCAGCCCAGTCACGGACCAGGATGTCTTGCTCCCAGGCAGACTAAATAACTTTTTTGCCCGCTTTGAGGACAATACAGTGCCACTGACACGGCCTGCAACGAAAACATGCGGTCTCTCCTTCACTGCAGCCGAGGTGAGTAAGACATTTAAACGTGTTAACCCTCGCAAGGCTGCAGGCCCAGATGGCATCCCCAGCCGCGCCCTCAGAGCATGCGCAGACCAGCTGGCCGGTGTGTTTACGGACATATTCAATCAATCCCTATACCAGTCTGCTGTTCCCACATGCTTCAAGAGGGCCACCATTGTTCCTGTTCCCAAGAAAGCTAAGGTAACTGAGCTAAATGACTACCGCCCCGTAGCACTCACATCCGTCATCATGAAGTGCTTTGAGAGACTAGTCAAGGACCATATCACCTCCACCCTACCTGACACCCTAGACCCACTCCAATTTGCTTACCGCCCAAATAGGTCCACAGACGATGCAATCTCAACCACACTGCACACTGCCCTAACCCATCTGGACAAGAGGAATACCTATGTGAGAATGCTGTTCATCGACTACAGCTCGGCATTCAACACCATAGTACCCTCCAAGCTCGTCATCAAGCTCGAGACCCTGGGTCTCGACCCCGCCCTGTGCAACTGGGTACTGGACTTCCTGACGGGCCGCCCCCAGGTGGTGAGGGTAGGCAACAACATCTCCTCCCCGCTGATCCTCAACACTGGGGCCCCACAAGGTTGCGTTCTGAGCCCTCTCCTGTACTCCCTGTTCACCCACGACTGCGTGGCCACGCACGCCTCCAACTCAATCATCAAGTTTGCGGACGACACAACAGTGGTAGGCTTGATTACCAACAACGATGAGACGGCCTACAGGGAGGAGGTGAGGGCCCTCGGAGTGTGGTGTCAGGAAAACAACCTCACACTCAACGTCAACAAAACTAAGGAGATGATTGTGGACTTCAGGAAACAGCAGAGGGAACACCCCCCTATCCACATCGATGGAACAGTAGTGGAGAGGGTAGCAAGTTTTAAGTTCCTCGGCATACACATCACAGACAAACTGAATTGGTCCACTCACACAGACAGCATCGTGAAGAAGGCGCAGCAGCGCCTCTTCAACCTCAGGAGGCTGAAGAAATTCGGCTTGTCACCAAAAGCACTCACAAACTTCTACAGATGCACAATCGAGAGCATCCTGGCGGGCTGTATCACCGCCTGGTATGGCAACTGCACCGCCCTCAACCGTAAGGCTCTCCAGAGGGTAGTGAGGTCTGCACAACGCATCACCGGGGGCAAACTACCTGCCCTCCAGGACACCTACACCACCCGATGTCACAGGAAGGCCATAAAGATCATCAAGGACATCAACCACCCGAGCCACTGCCTGTTCACCCCGCTATCATCCAGAAGGCGAGGTCAGTACAGGTGCATCAAAGCTGGGACCGAGAGACTGAAAAACAGCTTCTATCTCAAGGCCATCAGACTGTTAAACAGCCACCACTAACACTGAGTGGCTGCTGCCAACACACTGACACTGACTCAACTCCAGCCACTTCAATAATGGGAATTGATGGGAAATGATGTAAATATATCACTAGCCACTTTAAACAATGCTACCTTATATAAATGTTACTTACCCTACATTATTCATCTCATACGCATACGTATATACTGTACTCTATATCATCGACGGTATCCTTATGTAATACATGTATCACTAGCCACTTTATACTATACTATGCCACTTTGTTTACATACTCATCTCATTTGTACATACTGTACCCGATACCATCTACTGTATCTTGCCTATGCTGCTCTGTACCATCACTCATTCATATATCCTTATGTACATATTCTTTATCCCCTTACACTGTGTACAAGACAGTAGTTTTGGAATTGTTAGTTAGATTACTTGTTATTACTGCATTGTCGGAACTAGAAGCACAAGCATTTCGCTACACTCGCATTAACATCTGCTAACCATGTGTATGTGACAAATAAAATTTTATTTGATTTGATTTGATTTGAGCCCTGTCTATAGTCACATCATTATTATGACTACAGCCCTGTCTATAGTCATATCATTATTATGACTACAGCCCTGTCTATAGTCATATCATTATTATGACTACAGCCCTGTCTATAGTCATGTCATTATTATGACTACAGCCCTGTCTATAGTCACATCATTATTATGACTACAGCCCTGTCTATAGTCACATCATTATTATGACTACAGCCCTGTCTATAGTCATATCATTATTATGACTACAGCCCTGTCTATAGTCATATCATTATTATGACTAGAGCCCTGTCTATAGTATCATTATTATGACTACAGCCCTGTCTATAGTATCATTATTATGACTACAGCCCTGTCTATAGTATCATTATTATGACTACAGCCCTGTCTATAGTCATATCATTATTATGACTACAGCCCTGTCTATAGTCATATCATTATTATGACTACAGCCCTGTCTATAGTATCATTATTATGACTACAGCCCTGTCTATAGTATCATTATTATGACTACAGCCCTGTCTATAGTATCATTATTATGACTACAGCCCTGTCTATAGTCATATCGTTATTATGACTACAGCCCTGTCTATAGTCACATCATTATTATGACTACAGCCCTGTCTATAGTCACATCATTATTATGACTACAGCCTTGTCTATAGTCATATCATTATTATGACTACAGCCCTGTCTATAGTATCATTATTATGACTACAGCCCTGTCTATAGTCATATCATTATTATGACTACAGCCTTGTCTATAGTCATATCATTATTATGACTACAGCCCTGTCTATAGTCACATCATTATTATGACTACAGGCCTGTCTATAGTATCATTATTATGACTACAGCCCTGTCTATAGTCATGTCATTATTATGACTACAGCCCTGTCTATAGTCACATCATTATTATGACTACAGCCCTGTCTATAGTCACATCATTATTATGACTACAGCCCTGTCTATAGTCATATCATTATTATGACTACAGCCCTGTCTATAGTCATATCATTATTATGACTAGAGCCCTGTCTGTAGTATCATTATTATGACTACAGCCCTGTCTATAGTCATATCATTATTATGACTACAGCCCTGTCTATAGTCATATCATTATTATGACTACAGCCCTGTCTATAGTCATATCATTATTATGACTACAGCCCTGTCTATAGTATCATTATTATGACTACAGCCCTGTCTATAGTATCATTATTATGACTACAGCCCTGTCTATAGTCATATCATTATTATGACTACAGCCCTGTCTATAGTCATATCATTATTATGACTACAGCCCTGTCTATAGTCATATCATTATTATGACTACAGCCCTGTCTATAGTATCATTATTATGACTACAGCCTTGTCTATAGTCATATCATTATTATGACTACAGCCTTGTCTATAGTCATATCATTATTATGACTACAGCCCTGTCTATAGTATCATTATTATGACTACAGCCCTGTCTATAGTATCATTAATATGACTACAGCCCTGTCTATAGTATCACTATTATGACTACAGCCCTGTCTATAGTCATATCATTATTATGACTACAGCCCTGTCTATAGTATCATTATTATGACTACAGCCTTGTCTATAGTCATATCATTATTATGACTACAGCCCTGTCTATAGTCATATCATTATTATGACTACAGCCCTGTCTATAGTCATATCATTATTATGACTACAGCCCTGTCTATAGTCATATCATTATTATGACTACAGCCCTGTCTATAGTATCATTAATATGACTACAGCCCTGTCTATAGTATCATTATTATGACTACAGCCCTGTCTATAGTCATATCATTATTATGACTACAGCCCTGTCTATAGTATCATTATTATGACTACAGCCCTGTCTATAGTCATATCATTATTATGACTACAGCCCTGTCTATAGTCATATCATTATTATGACTACAGCCCTGTCTACAGTCATATCATTATTATGACTACAGCCCTGTCTATAGTCATATCATTATTATGACTACAGCCCTGTCTATAGTCATATCATTATTATGACTACAGCCCTGTCTATAGTATCATTATTATGACTACAGCCCTGTCTATAGTATCATTATTATGACTACAGCCCTGTCTATAGTATCATTAATATGACTACAGCCCTGTCTATAGTATCATTATTATGACTACAGCCCTGTCTATAGTCATATCATTATTATGACTACAGCCCTGTCTATAGTATCATTATTATGACTACAGCCCTGTCTATAGTCATGTCATTATTATGACTACAGCCCTGTCTATAGTATCATTATTATGACTACAGCCCTGTCTATAGAATCATTATTATGACTACAGCCCTGTCTATAGTCACATCATTATTATGACTACAGCCCTGTCTATAGTCATATCATTATTATGACTACAGCCCTGTCTATAGTCATATCATTATTATGACTACAGCCCTGTCTATAGTCATGTCATTATTATGACTACAGCCCTGTCTATAGTCACATCATTATTATGACTACAGCCCTGTCTATAGTCACATCATTATTATGACTACAGCCCTGTCTATAGTCATATCATTATTATGACTACAGCCCTGTCTATAGTCATATCATTATTATGACTAGAGCCCTGTCTATAGTATCATTATTATGACTACAGCCCTGTCTATAGTATCATTATTACGACTACAGCCCTGTCTATAGTATCATTAATATGACTACAGCCCTGTCTATAGTATCATTATTATGACTACAGCCCTGTCTATAGTCATATCATTATTATGACTACAGCCCTGTCTATAGTATCATTATTATGACTACAGCCCTGTCTATAGTCATGTCATTATTATGACTACAGCCCTGTCTATAGTATCATTATTATGACTACAGCCCTGTCTATAGTATCATTATTATGACTACAGCCCTGTCTATAGTCACATCATTATTATGACTACAGCCCTGTCTATAGTCATATCATTATTATGACTACAGCCCTGTCTATAGTCATATTTTATTATGACTACAGCCCTGTCTATAGTCATGTCATTATTATGACTACAGCCCTGTCTATAGTCACATCATTATTATGACTACAGCCCTGTCTATAGTCACATCATTATTATGACTACAGCCCTGTCTATAGTCATATCATTATTATGACTACAGCCCTGTCTATAGTCATATCATTATTATGACTAGAGCCCTGTCTATAGTATCATTATTATGACTAGAGCCCTGTCTATAGTATCATTATTATGACTACAGCCCTGTCTATAGTCATATCATTATTATGACTACAGCCCTGTCTATAGTATCATTATTATGACTACAGCCCTGTCTATAGTATCATTATTATGACTACAGCCCTGTCTATAGTATCATTATTATGACTACAGCCCTGTCTATAGTCATATCATTATTATGACTACAGCCCTGTCTATAGTCATATCATTATTATGACTACAGCCCTGTCTATAGTATCATTATTATGACTACAGCCTTGTCTATAGTCATATCATTATTATGACTACAGCCTTGTGTATAGTCATATCATTATTATGACTACAGCCCTGTCTATAGTATCATTATTATGACTACAGCCCTGTCTATAGTATCATTAATATGACTACAGCCCTGTCTATAGTATCACTATTATGACTACAGCCCTGTCTATAGTCATATCATTATTATGACTACAGCCCTGTCTATAGTATCATTATTATGACTACAGCCTTGTCTATAGTCATATCATTATTATGACTACAGCCCTGTCTATAGTCATATCATTATTATGACTACAGCCCTGTCTATAGTCATATCATTATTATGACTACAGCCCTGTCTATAGTCATATCATTATTATGACTACAGCCCTGTCTATAGTCATATCATTATTATGACTACAGCCCTGTCTATAGTATCATTATTATGACTATAGCCCTGTCTATAGTATCATTATTATGACTACAGCCCTGTCTATAGTATCATTAATATGACTACAGCCCTGTCTATAGTATCATTATTATGACTACAGCCCTGTCTATAGTCATATCATTATTATGACTACAGCCCTGTCTATAGTATCATTATTATGACTACAGCCCTGTCTATAGTCATGTCATTATTATGACTACAGCCCTGTCTATAGTATAATTATTATGACTACAGCCCTGTCTATAGTATCATTATTATGACTACAGCCCTGTCTATAGTATCATTATTATGACTACAGCCTTGTCTATAGTATCATTATTATGACTACAGCCCTGTCTATAGTCACATCATTATTATGACTACAGCCCTGTCTATAGTCATATCATTATTATGACTACAGCCCTGTCTATAGTCATATCATTATTATGACTACAGCCCTGTCTATAGTATCATTATTATGACTACAGCCCTGTCTATAGTCATATCATTATTATGACTACAGCCCTGTCTATAGTATCATTATTATGACTACAGCCTTGTCTATAGTCATATCATTATTATGACTACAGCCCTGTCTATAGTCATATCATTATTATGACTACAGCCCTGTCTATAGTCATATCATTATTATGACTACAGCCCTGTCTATAGTCATATCATTATTATGACTACAGCCCTGTCTATAGTCATATCATTATTATGACTACAGCCCTGTCTATAGTATCATTATTATGACTACAGCCCTGTCTATAGTCATGTCATTATTATGACTACAGCCCTGTCTATAGTATCATTATTATGACTACAGCCCTGTCTATAGTATCATTATTATGACTACAGCCCTGTCTATAGTCACATCATTATTATGACTACAGCCCTGTCTATAGTCATATCATTATTATGACTACAGCCCTGTCTATAGTCATATCATTATTATGACTACAGCCCTGTCTATAGTCATGTCATTATTATGACTACAGCCCTGTCTATAGTCACATCATTATTATGACTACAGCCCTGTCTATAGTCACATCATTATTATGACTACAGCCCTGTCTATAGTCATATCATTATTATGACTACAGCCCTGTCTATAGTCATATCATTATTATGACTAGAGCCCTGTCTATAGTATCATTATTATGACTACAGCCCTGTCTATAGTATCATTATTACGACTACAGCCCTGTCTATAGTATCATTAATATGACTACAGCCCTGTCTATAGTATCATTATTATGACTACAGCCCTGTCTATAGTCATATCATTATTATGACTACAGCCCTGTCTATAGTATCATTATTATGACTACAGCCCTGTCTATAGTCATGTCATTATTATGACTACAGCCCTGTCTATAGTATCATTATTATGACTACAGCCCTGTCTATAGTATCATTATTATGACTACAGCCCTGTCTATAGTCACATCATTATTATGACTACAGCCCTGTCTATAGTCATATCATTATTATGACTACAGCCCTGTCTATAGTCATATCATTATTATGACTACAGCCCTGTCTATAGTCATGTCATTATTATGACTACAGCCCTGTCTATAGTCACATCATTATTATGACTACAGCCCTGTCTATAGTCACATCATTATTATGACTACAGCCCTGTCTATAGTCATATCATTATTATGACTACAGCCCTGTCTATAGTCATATCATTATTATGACTAGAGCCCTGTCTATAGTATCATTATTATGACTACAGCCCTGTCTATAGTATCATTATTACGACTACAGCCCTGTCTATAGTATCATTAATATGACTACAGCCCTGTCTATAGTATCATTATTATGACTACAGCCCTGTCTATAGTCATATCATTATTATGACTACAGCCCTGTCTATAGTATCATTATTATGACTACAGCCCTGTCTATAGTCATGTCATTATTATGACTACAGCCCTGTCTATAGTATCATTATTATGACTACAGCCCTGTCTATAGTATCATTATTATGACTACAGCCCTGTCTATAGTCACATCATTATTATGACTACAGCCCTGTCTATAGTCATATCATTATTATGACTACAGCCCTGTCTATAGTCATATTTTATTATGACTACAGCCCTGTCTATAGTCATGTCATTATTATGACTACAGCCCTGTCTATAGTCACATCATTATTATGACTACAGCCCTGTCTATAGTCACATCATTATTATGACTACAGCCCTGTCTATAGTCATATCATTATTATGACTACAGCCCTGTCTATAGTCATATCATTATTATGACTAGAGCCCTGTCTATAGTATCATTATTATGACTACAGCCCTGTCTATAGTATCATTATTATGACTACAGCCCTGTCTATAGTCATATCATTATTATGACTACAGCCCTGTCTATAGTATCATTATTATGACTACAGCCCTGTCTATAGTATCATTATTATGACTACAGCCCTGTCTATAGTATCATTATTATGACTACAGCCCTGTCTATAGTCATATCATTATTATGACTACAGCCCTGTCTATAGTCATATCATTATTATGACTACAGCCCTGTCTATAGTATCATTATTATGACTACAGCCCTGTCTATAGTCATGTCATTATTATGACTACAGCCCTGTCTATAGTATCATTATTATGACTACAGCCCTGTCTATAGTATCATTATTATGACTACAGCCCTGTCTATAGTCACATCATTATTATGACTACAGCCCTGTCTATAGTCATATCATTATTATGACTACAGCCCTGTCTATAGTCATATCATTATTATGACTACAGCCCTGTCTATAGTCATGTCATTATTATGACTACAGCCCTGTCTATAGTCACATCATTATTATGACTACAGCCCTGTCTATAGTCACATCATTATTATGACTACAGCCCTGTCTATAGTCATATCATTATTATGACTACAGCCCTGTCTATAGTCATATCATTATTATGACTAGAGCCCTGTCTATAGTATCATTATTATGACTACAGCCCTGTCTATAGTATCATTATTATGACTACAGCCCTGTCTATAGTATCATTAATATGACTACAGCCCTGTCTATAGTATCATTATTATGACTACAGCCCTGTCTATAGTCATATCATTATTATGACTACAGCCCTGTCTATAGTATCATTATTATGACTACAGCCCTGTCTATAGTCATGTCATTATTATGACTACAGCCCTGTCTATAGTATCATTATTATGACTACAGCCCTGTCTATAGTATCATTATTATGACTACAGCCCTGTCTATAGTCACATCAGTATTATGACTACAGCCCTGTCTATAGTCATATCATTATTATGACTACAGCCCTGTCTATAGTCATATTTTATTATGACTACAGCCCTGTCTATAGTCATGTCATTATTATGACTACAGCCCTGTCTATAGTCACATCATTATTATGACTACAGCCCTGTCTATAGTCACATCATTATTATGACTACAGCCCTGTCTATAGTCATATCATTATTATGACTACAGCCCTGTCTATAGTCATATCATTATTATGACTAGAGCCCTGTCTATAGTATCATTATTATGACTACAGCCCTGTCTATAGTATCATTATTATGACTACAGCCCTGTCTATAGTCATATCATTATTATGACTACAGCCCTGTCTATAGTATCATTATTATGACTACAGCCCTGTCTATAGTATCATTATTATGACTACAGCCCTGTCTATAGTATCATTATTATGACTACAGCCCTGTCTATAGTCATTTCATTATTATGACTACAGCCCTGTCTATAGTCATATCATTATTATGACTACAGCCCTGTCTATAGTATCATTATTATGACTACAGCCTTGTCTATAGTCATATCATTATTATGACTACAGCCTTGTGTATAGTCATATCATTATTATGACTACAGCCCTGTCTATAGTATCATTATTATGACTACAGCCCTGTCTATAGTATCATTAATATGACTACAGCCCTGTCTATAGTATCACTATTATGACTACAGCCCTGTCTATAGTCATATCATTATTATGACTACAGCCCTGTCTATAGTATCATTATTATGACTACAGCCTTGTCTATAGTCATATCATTATTATGACTACAGCCCTGTCTATAGTCATATCATTATTATGACTACAGCCCTGTCTATAGTCATATCATTATTATGACTACAGCCCTGTCTATAGTCATATCATTATTATGACTACAGCCCTGTCTATAGTATCATTATTATGACTACAGCCCTGTCTATAGTATCATTATTATGACTACAGCCCTGTCTATAGTATCATTATTATGACTACAGCCCTGTCTATAGTCATATCATTATTATGACTACAGCCCTGTCTATAGTCATATCATTATTATGACTACAGCCCTGTCTATAGTATCATTATTATGACTACAGCCTTGTCTATAGTCATATCATTATTATGACTACAGCCTTGTGTATAGTCATATCATTATTATGACTACAGCCCTGTCTATAGTATCATTATTATGACTACAGCCCTGTCTATAGTATCATTAATATGACTACAGCCCTGTCTATAGTATCACTATTATGACTACAGCCCTGTCTATAGTCATATCATTATTATGACTACAGCCCTGTCTATAGTATCATTATTATGACTACAGCCTTGTCTATAGTCATATCATTATTATGACTACAGCCCTGTCTATAGTCATATCATTATTATGACTACAGCCCTGTCTATAGTCATATCATTATTATGACTACAGCCCTGTCTATAGTCATATCATTATTATGACTACAGCCCTGTCTATAGTCATATCATTATTATGACTACAGCCCTGTCTATAGTATCATTATTATGACTATAGCCCTGTCTATAGTATCATTATTATGACTACAGCCCTGTCTATAGTATCATTAATATGACTACAGCCCTGTCTATAGTATCATTATTATGACTACAGCCCTGTCTATAGTCATATCATTATTATGACTACAGCCCTGTCTATAGTATCATTATTATGACTACAGCCCTGTCTATAGTCATGTCATTATTATGACTACAGCCCTGTCTATAGTATCATTATTATGACTACAGCCCTGTCTATAGTATCATTATTATGGTCTACAGCCCTGTCTATAGTCATATCATTATTATGACTACAGCCCTGTCTATAGTATCATTATTATGACTACAGCCCTGTCTATAGTATCATTAGTATGACTACAGCCCTGTCTATAGTCACATAATTAGTATGACTACAGCCCTGTCTATAGTCATATCATTATTATGACTACAGCCCTGTCTATAGTCATATCATTATTATGACTACAGCCCTGTCTATAGTATCATTATTATGACTACAGCCCTGTCTATAGTCACATCATTATTATGACTACAGCCCTGTCTATAGTCATATCATTATTATGACTACAGCCCTGTCTATAGTCACATCATTATTATGACTACAGCCCTGTCTATAGTCATATCATTATTATGACTACAGCCCTGTCTATAGTCATATCATTATTATGACTACAGCCCTGTCTATAGTATCATTATTATGACTACAGCCCTGTCTATAGTCACATCATTATTATGACTACAGCCCTGTCTATAGTCATATCATTATTATGACTACAGCCCTGTCTATAGTATCATTATTATGACTACAGCCCTGTCTATAGTATCATTATTATGACTACAGCCCTGTCTATAGTATCATTATTATGACTACAGCCCTGTCTATAGTATCATTATTATGACTACAGCCCTGTCTATAGTATCATTATTATGACTACAGCCCAGTCTATAGTCACATCATTATTATGACTACAGCCCTGTCTATAGTCATATCATTATTATGACTATAGCCCTGTCTATAGTATCATTATTATGACTACAGCCCTGTCTATAGTATCATTATTATGACTACAGCCCTGTCTATAGTATCATTATTATGACTACAGCCCTGTCTATAGTCATATCATTATTATGACTACAGCCCTGTCTATAGTCATATCATTATTATGACTACAGCCCTGTCTATAGTATCATTATTATGACTACAGCCTTGTCTATAGTCATATCATTATTATGACTACAGCCTTGTGTATAGTCATATCATTATTATGACTACAGCCCTGTCTATAGTATCATTATTATGACTACAGCCCTGTCTATAGTATCATTAATATGACTACAGCCCTGTCTATAGTATCACTATTATGACTACAGCCCTGTCTATAGTCATATCATTATTATGACTACAGCCCTGTCTATAGTATCATTATTATGACTACAGCCTTGTCTATAGTCATATCATTATTATGACTACAGCCCTGTCTATAGTCATATCATTATTATGACTACAGCCCTGTCTATAGTCATATCATTATTATGACTACAGCCCTGTCTATAGTCATATCATTATTATGACTACAGCCCTGTCTATAGTCATATCATTATTATGACTACAGCCCTGTCTATAGTATCATTATTATGACTATAGCCCTGTCTATAGTATCATTATTATGACTACAGCCCTGTCTATAGTATCATTAATATGACTACAGCCCTGTCTATAGTATCATTATTATGACTACAGCCCTGTCTATAGTCATATCATTATTATGACTACAGCCCTGTCTATAGTATCATTATTATGACTACAGCCCTGTCTATAGTCATGTCATTATTATGACTACAGCCCTGTCTATAGTATCATTATTATGACTACAGCCCTGTCTATAGTATCATTATTATGGTCTACAGCCCTGTCTATAGTCATATCATTATTATGACTACAGCCCTGTCTATAGTATCATTATTATGACTACAGCCCTGTCTATAGTATCATTAGTATGACTACAGCCCTGTCTATAGTCACATAATTAGTATGACTACAGCCCTGTCTATAGTCATATCATTATTATGACTACAGCCCTGTCTATAGTCATATCATTATTATGACTACAGCCCTGTCTATAGTATCATTATTATGACTACAGCCCTGTCTATAGTCACATCATTATTATGACTACAGCCCTGTCTATAGTCATATCATTATTATGACTACAGCCCTGTCTATAGTCACATCATTATTATGACTACAGCCCTGTCTATAGTCATATCATTATTATGACTACAGCCCTGTCTATAGTCATATCATTATTATGACTACAGCCCTGTCTATAGTATCATTATTATGACTACAGCCCTGTCTATAGTCACATCATTATTATGACTACAGCCCTGTCTATAGTCATATCATTATTATGACTACAGCCCTGTCTATAGTATCATTATTATGACTACAGCCCTGTCTATAGTATCATTATTATGACTACAGCCCTGTCTATAGTATCATTATTATGACTACAGCCCTGTCTATAGTATCATTATTATGACTACAGCCCTGTCTATAGTATCATTATTATGACTACAGCCCTGTCTATAGTCACATCATTATTATGACTACAGCCCTGTCTATAGTCATATCATTATTATGACTATAGCCCTGTCTATAGTATCATTATTATGACTACAGCCCTGTCTATAGTCATATCATTATTATGAATACTAAATATAGCCGACTTCTATAAATATAGCCTACTCCTATAAATATAGCCTACTCCTATAAATATAGCCTACTCCTATAAATATAGCCTACTCCTATAAATATAGCCGACTCCTATAAATATAGCCGTCTCCTATAAATATAGCCATCTCCTATAAATATAGCCGTCTCCTATAAATATAGCCTACTCCTGTAAATATAGGCTACTCCTATAAATATAGCCGACTCCTATAAATATAGCCGTCTCCTATAAATATAGCCGACTCCTATAAATATAGCCGACTCCTATAAATATAGCCGTCTCCTATAAATATAGCCATCTCCTATAAATATAGCCGACTCCTGTAAATATAGCCTACTAAATATAGCCGACTCCTATAAATAGCCTCACTCCTATAAATATAGGCTACTCCTATAAATATAGGCTACTCCTATAAATATAGGCTACTCCTATAAATATAGCCTACTCCTATAAACATAGCCGACTCCTATAAATATAGGCTACTCCTATAAATAGCCTCACTCCTATAAATATAGGCTACTCCTATAAATATAGCATACTCCTATTAACAGCCTTACTCCTATAATAATGGTATGAGGTAGTCTATATTATGGCTGATGGTTTAGACTAGACTATTGGCAGTGCATGTAGTATATAATCAAGCCGCTCTCATTGTTAAAATAACTGAAGAGGATGTGAATGTTCATTGACTGTGTATAATGAATCATCATTATTAAAGGATAGGAACATGAGGTGCCAGCAGTGAACCGTTGTCCTTTCCTGTGCATGTTTTCATGCTAGACATTTTCAAATGGATATTGCGCAATATATGAACTTGATGTGATGTGAACTTGATGTGATGTGAACTTGATGTGAACTTGATGTGATGTGAATTTGATGTGAACTTGATGTGATGTGAACTTGATGTGAACTTGATCTTTTTTTTTACAGAACGAATCGCTTATTCTGTTCTGCATCTTCTGAACTAATCGGACTGATGAATTGTAATTTTCACGTAGTCAGGCCCGGGAACATTTTTAAAACCTAGTTTTTGTTTGTTGTTGTTGAAGAGGTGTGCTGTCTTGATTTGATCACTCTGTTGTCACAGAGAATTTCCCTGTGCCAGCAGGAAATGCTAATTATACTGTGTTTGAGGTTTAATGAGGTTTCTAGGGTTTGTGGTTTCCATTTTAAAAGGACAGACTTGACTTGCCCTAATGAAGAACGTGTTAACCCCTACGGCGTTGTCTATTCATTATTATCCACATCATGTATCTCAATTCCTGTTGCAGAAGGATTATTAGCTGGTTGTGAGGGGCGGGGTCGAATTATGAATGCAGATCAGTATGTAGCCCCTCGCTACAGTGGTTAACATCTGGTCTATCCTCGTTATGGTGGTTAACATCTGGTCTATCCTTGTTATAGTGGATATTGGTTAACATCTGGTCTATCCTCGTTATAGTGGATAACATCTGGTCTATCCTCGTTATAGTGGTTAACATCTGGTCTATCCTCGTTATAGTGGTTAACATCTGGTCTCCTCGCTATAGTGGTTAACATCTGGTCTACCCTCATTATAGTGGTTAACATCTGGTCTCCTCATTATAGTGGTTAACATCTGGTCTATCCTCGTTATAGTGGTTAACATCTGGTCTATCCTCGTTATAGTGGTTAACATCTGGTCTATCCTCGTTATAGTGGTTAACATCTGGTCTATCCTCGTTATAGTGGTTAACATCTGGTCTATCCTCGTTATAGTGGATATTGGTTAACATCTGGTCTATCCTCGTTATAGTGGATAACATCTGGTCTATCCTCGTTATAGTGGTTAACATCTGGTCTATCCTCATTATAGTGGTTAACATCTGGTCTATCCTCGTTATAGTGGTTAACATCTGGTCTATCCTCATTATGGTGGTTATTGGTTAACATCTGGTCTATCCTCGTTATAGTGGTTAACATCTGGTCTATCCTCGTTATAGTGGATAACATCTGGTCTATCCTCATTATAGTGGTTAACATCTGGTCTATCCTCATTATAGTGGTTAACATCTGGTCTATCCTTGTTATAGTGGTTAACATCTGGTCTATCCTCGTTATAGTGGTTAACATCTGGTCTATCCTCAATATGGTGGTTATTGGTTAACATCTGGTCTATCCTCGTTATAGTGGTTAACATCTGGTCTATCCTTGTTATAGTGGTTAACATCTGGTCTCCTCATTATAGTGGTTAACATCTGGTCTATCCTTGTTATAGTGGTTAACATCTGGTCTATCCTCGTTATAGTGGTTAACATCTGGTCTATCCTCGTTATAGTGGATAACATCTGGTCTATCCTCGTTATAGTGGTTAACATCTGGTCTATCCTCGTTATAGTGGTTAACATCTGGTCTATCCTCGTTATAGTGGTTAACATCTGGTCTATCCTCGTTATGGTGGTTAACATCTGGTCTATCCTCATTATAGTGGTTAACATCTGGTCTATCCTTGTTATAGTGGTTATTGGTTAACATCTGGTCTATCCTCGTTATAGTGGTTAACATCTGGTCTATCCTTGTTATAGTGGTTAACATCTGGTCTATCCTCGTTATAATGGTTAATATCTGGTCTACCCTCATTATAGTGGTTAACATCTGGTCTATCCTCGTTATAGTGGTTAACATCTGGTCTATCCTCATTAATAGTGGTTAACATCTGGTCTATCCTCATTATAGTGGTTAACATCTGGTCTATCCTCGTTATAGTGGTTAACATCTGGTCTATCCTCGTTATGGTGGTTATTGGTTAACATCTGGTCTATCCTCGTTATGGTGGTTATTGGTTAACATCTGGTCTATCCTCGTTATGGTGGTTATTGGTTAACATCTGGTCTATCCTCATTATAGTGGTTAACATCTGGTCTATCCTCGTTATAGTGGTTAACATCTGGTCTATCCTCGTTATAGTGGTTAACATCTGGTCTATCCTTGTTATAGTGGTTAACATCTGGTCTATCCTCGTTATAGTGGATAACATCTGGTCTATCCTCGTTATAGTGGTTATTGGTTAACATCTGGTCTATCCTTGTTATAGTGGTTAACATCTGGTCTATCCTCGTTATAGTGGATAACATCTGGTCTCCTCGTTATAGTGGTTATTGGTTAACATCTGGTCTATCCTCATTATAGTGGTTAACATCTGGTCTACCCTCATTATAGTGGTTAACATCTGGTCTATCCTCGTTATAGTGGTTAACATCTGGTCTATCCTCGTTATAGTGGTTAACATCTGGTCTATCCTCATTATAGTGGTTAACATCTGGTCTATCCTCGTTATAGTGGTTAACATCTGGTCTATCCTCGTTATAGTGGTTAACATCTGGTCTATCCTCGTTATAGTGGTTAACATCTGGTCTATCCTTGTTATAGTGGTTAACATCTGGTCTATCCTCGTTATAATGGTTAACATCTGGTCTACCCTCATTATAGTGGTTAACATCTGGTCTATCCTCGTTATAGTGGTTAACATCTGGTCTATCCTCATTAATAGTGGTTAACATCTGGTCTATCCTCATTATAGTGGTTAACATCTGGTCTATCCTCGTTATAGTGGTTAACATCTGGTCTATCCTCGTTATGGTGGTTATTGGTTAACATCTGGTCTATCCTCGTTATGGTGGTTATTGGTTAACATCTGGTCTATCCTCGTTATAGTGGTTAACATCTGGTCTATCCTCGTTATAGTGGTTAACATCTGGTCTATCCTTGTTATAGTGGTTATTGGTTAACATCTGGTCGATCCTCGTTGTGGTGGATAACATCTGGTCTAAAGTAAAGTAAACTGCCTGTTACTCAGGCCCAGAAGCTAGGATATGCATATTACTAGTAGATTTGGATAGAAAACACTGTAAAGTTTCTAAAACTGTTAACATTATGTCTGTGATTATAACAGAACTGATATGGCAGGCAAAAACCTGAGGTCAAACCACCCCCCCCCAAAAAATGTTCAGCCTACCACTGTTTCCAATGGCTTTCATGTTTAATATGAAGGGAAAACTCCCATACTGCAGTTCCTAGGGCTTCCACTAGATGTCAACAGTCTATAGAAAAAGTTTTAGGCTTGTTTCTGGAAAAATTAGCTAGAATTTGTAGTTTTTCCTAGGTGGCTCCCATTTTGGCTGTAGTGTTTTCATGCGCGTGGATGAGAGCGCGTTCATCTTGTTTATCTCTGGTAAAGACAATAACGATTCCCCATCTTAAATTGTATCATTTATTTACGTATTAGGGTACCTGAGGTTTGATTATAAACGTTGTTTGACTTGTTTGGATAAGTTTATTGGTAACGTTTGGGATTCATTTTGCATTTTGAAGGAGGGAAACCAGGGGATTATTGAATGAAGCGCGCCAGCTAAACTGAGTTTTTATGGATATAAAGGACTTTATCGAACAAAAGGACCATTTGTAATGTGCTGGGACCTTTTGGAGTGCCAACAGATGAAGATCATCAAAGGTAAGGCATTTATTTTATCGCTATTTCTGACTTTCGTGCCTGCCTGGTTGAATTTTTTTTTAATGCTTTTGTGTGTGGGGTGCTGTCCTCAGATAATCGCATGGTGTGCTTTCGACGTAGAGCCTTTTTGAAATCTGACACAGCGGCTGGATTAACAAGAAGTTACGCTTTTTTCTTATCTATTACACTTGTATTTTCATGAATGTTGAATATGACTATTTCTGTCATTTGAATTTTGCGCTCTGCAATTTCACCGGATGTTGTCGAGGTGGGTCGCTAGCTCCACACCTAGCCACAAAGAACAGACTAAATATGTTCTGGGAATGTTCTTGTGACATCAGGTGAATGTTTTTTTTTTTGCACCATAAAATAAACATTGTAGAATCATCCATACAATGAACTACTCGTTTCATGTCCTGCCACAACATCTCAATTGGGTTTAGGTCTGGACATTGACTAGGTTGAGTGTGATGTCTTTCAGAGTCCTGGCAAATGTGACAGTCACTTTGTAGAGGTGTACCTGGAAATAGAAGCTTTCCAAATGGTTGCATTTACCCGCTGTATAGTGGCAACGGTGAAAGTATTTTTGTGGTAGCAGGTTGGAGACAACCACTCTTGAGTTGGGAATGTGGAAGAGGCTTTTTCAATCACTCCCTTGAGTGCTGTGGCTACCCTTTCCAAGGTCATTTGTTCCGGTGTGAATGATGATGTGGCTAGGAGGACCCCTAGTCGCTCCTTACACAGCAGCTCCAGGTCACGTCGACTGCTAAGGCAGCAGAGTCACTTTGTCTTTCGGGAAAGTGGTTCTTCTCATCAATGTATTTCCCATTTTAGAATCTATAAGAAGCTTTGGCTTTTGTCTGTCCTCAGTGGGTATTGGAGGGTTGACAGGGGGGCAGTTGGGTTGGTGGGTCCTGTGTTGTCTGGGCTGTGTGGTCCTCTGTTGTCTGGGCTGTGTGGTCCTGTGTTGTCTGGGCTGTGTGGTCCTCTGTTGTCTGGGCTGTGTGGTCCTCTGTTGTCTGGGCTGTGTGGTCCTGTGTCTGGTCTATCCTTGTTATAGTGGATATTGGTTAACATCTGGTCTATCCTCGTTATAGTGGATAACATCTGGTCTATCCTCGTTATAGTGGTTAACATCTGGTCTATCCTCGTTATAGTGGTTAACATCTGGTCTCCTCGCTATAGTCGTTAACATCTGGTCTACCCTCATTATAGTGGTTAACATCTGGTCTCCTCATTATAGTGGTTAACATCTGGTCTATCCTCGTTATAGTGGTTAACATCTAGTCTATCCTCGTTATAGTGGTTAACATCTGGTCTATCCTCGTTATAGTGGTTAACATCTGGTCTATCCTCGTTATAGTGGTTAACATCTGGTCTATCCTCGTTATAGTGGTTAACATCTGGTCTATCCTCGTTATAGTGGATAACATCTGGTCTATCCTCGTTATAGTGGTTAACATCTGGTCTATCCTCGTTATAGTGGATAACATCTGGTCTATCCTCGTTATAGTGGTTAACATCTGGTCTATCCTCATTATAGTGGTTAACATCTGGTCTATCCTCATTATAGTGGTTAACATCTGGTCTATCCTCATTATAGTGGTTAACATCTGGTCTATCCTCGTTATGGTGGTTATTGGTTAACATCTGGTCTATCCTCGTTATGGTGGTTATTGGTTAACATCTGGTCTATCCTCGTTATGGTGGTTATTGGTTAACATCTGGTCTATCCTCATTATAGTGGTTAACATCTGGTCTATCCTCGTTATAGTGGTTAACATCTGGTCTATCCTCGTTATAGTGGTTAACATCTGGTCTATCCTCGTTATGGTGGTTAACATCTGGTCTATCCTCATTATAGTGGTTAACATCTGGTCTATCCTTGTTATAGTGGTTATTGGTTAACATCTGGTCTATCCTCGTTATAGTGGTTAACATCTGGTCTATCCTTGTTATAGTGGTTAACATCTGGTCTATCCTCGTTATAGTGGTTAACATCTGGTCTACCCTCATAGTGGTTAACATCTGGTCTATCCTCGTTATAGTGGTTAACATCTGGTCTATCCTCATTATAGTGGTTAACATCTGGTCTATCCTCATTATAGTGGTTAACATCTGGTCTATCCTCGTTATAGTGGTTAACATCTGGTCTATCCTCGTTATGGTGGTTATTGGTTAACATCTGGTCTATCCTCGTTATGGTGGTTATTGGTTAACATCTGGTCTATCCTCGTTATGGTGGTTATTGGTTAACATCTGGTCTATCCTCATTATAGTGGTTAACATCTGGTCTATCCTCGTTATAGTGGTTAACATCTGGTCTATCCTCGTTATAGTGGTTAACATCTGGTCTATCCTCGTTAAAGTGGATAACATCTGGTCTATCCTCGTTATAGTGGTTATTGGTTAACATCTGGTCTATCCTTGTTATAGTGGTTATTGGTTAACATCTGGTCTATCCTCGTTATAGTGGTTAACATCTGGTCTATCCTTGTTATAGTGGTTAACATCTGGTCTATCCTCGTTATAGTGGATAACATATGGTCTATCCTCGTTATAGTGGTTATTGGTTAACATCTGGTCTATCCTTGTTTTAGTGGTTAACATCTGGTCTATCCTCATTATAGTGGATAACATCTGGTCTCCTCGTTATAGTGGTTATTGGTTAACATCTGGTCTATCCTCGTTATAGTGGTTAACATCTGGTCTATCCTCGTTATAGTGGTTAACATCTGGTCTATCCTCATTATAGTGGTTAACATCTGGTCTATCCTCGTTATAGTGGTTAACATCTGGTCTATCCTTGTTATAGTGGTTAACATCTGGTCTATCCTCGTTATAGTGGTTAACATCTGGTCTACCCTCATTATAGTGGTTAACATCTGGTCTATCCTCATTATGGTGGTTAACATCTGGTCTATCCTCGTTATAGTGGTTAACATCTGGTCTCCTCGCTATAGTGGTTAACATCTGGTCTATCCTCGTTATGGTGGTTATTGGTTAACATCTGGTCTATCCTCATTATGGTGGTTAACATCTGGTCTATCCTCGTTATAGTGGATATTGGTTAACATCTGGTCTATCCTCGTTATAGTGGTTAACATCTGGTCTATCCTCATTATAGTGGTTAACATCTGGTCTATCCTCGTTATAGTGGTTATTGGTTAACATCTGGTCTATCCTCATTATAGTGGTTAACATCTGGTCTATCCTCATTATAGTGGTTAACATCTGGTCCATCCTTGTTATAGTGGTTAACATCTGGTCTATCCTCGTTATAGTGGTTAACATCTGGTCTATCCTCGTTATAGTGGTTAACATCTGGTCTATCCTTGTTATAGTGGTTATTGGTTAACATCTGGTCTATCCTCGTTATAGTGGTTAACATCTGGTCTATCCTCGTTATGGTGGTTATTGGTTAACATCTGGTCTATCCTCGTTATGGTGGTTATTGGTTAACATCTGGTCTGTCCTCGTTATAGTGGTTAACATCTGGTCTATCCTCGTTATAGTGGTTAACATCTGGTCTATCCTCGTTATAGTGGTTAACATCTGGTCTATCCTTGTTATAGTGGTTATTGGTTAACATCTGGTCGATCCTCGTTGTGGTGGATAACATCTGGTCTAAAGTAAAGTAAACTGCCTGTTACTCAGGCCCAGAAGCTAGGATATGCATATTACTAGTAGATTTGGATAGAAAACACTGTAAAGTTTCTAAAACTGTTAACATTATGTCTGTGATTATAACAGAACTGATATGGCAGGCAAAAACCTGAGGTCAAACCACCCCCCCCAAAAAATGTTCAGCCTACCACTGTTTCCAATGGCTTTCATGTTTAATATGAAGGGAAAACTCCCATACTGCAGTTCCTAGGGCTTCCACTAGATGTCAACAGTCTATAGAAAAAGTTTTAGGCTTGTTTCTGGAAAAATTAGCTAGAATTTGTAGTTTTTCCTAGGTGGCTCCCATTTTGGCTGTAGTGTTTTCATGCGCGTGGATGAGAGCGCGTTCATCTTGTTTATCTCTGGTAAAGACAATAACGATTCCCCATCTTAAATTGTATCATTTATTTACGTATTAGGGTACCTGAGGTTTGATTATAAACGTTGTTTGACTTGTTTGGATAAGTTTATTGGTAACGTTTGGGATTCATTTTGCATTTTGAAGGAGGGAAACCAGGGGATTATTGAATGAAGCGCGCCAGCTAAACTGAGTTTTTATGGATATAAAGGACTTTATCGAACAAAAGGACCATTTGTAATGTGCTGGGACCTTTTGGAGTGCCAACAGATGAAGATCATCAAAGGTAAGGCATTTATTTTATCGCTATTTCTGACTTTCGTGCCTGCCTGGTTGAATTTTTTTTTAATGCTTTTGTGTGTGGGGTGCTGTCCTCAGATAATCGCATGGTGTGCTTTCGACGTAGAGCCTTTTTGAAATCTGACACAGCGGCTGGATTAACAAGAAGTTACGCTTTTTTCTTATCTATTACACTTGTATTTTCATGAATGTTGAATATGACTATTTCTGTCATTTGAATTTTGCGCTCTGCAATTTCACCGGATGTTGTCGAGGTGGGTCGCTAGCTCCACACCTAGCCACAAAGAACAGACTAAATATGTTCTGGGAATGTTCTTGTGACATCAGGTGAATGTTTTTTTTTTTGCACCATAAAATAAACATTGTAGAATCATCCATACAATGAACTACTCGTTTCATGTCCTGCCACAACATCTCAATTGGGTTTAGGTCTGGACATTGACTAGGTTGAGTGTGATGTCTTTTAGAGTCCTGGCAAATGTGACAGTCACTTTGTAGAGGTGTACCTGGAAATAGAAGCTTTCCAAATGGTTGCATTTACCCGCTGTATTTTTTGTATGGTGGCAACGGTGAAAGTATTTTTGTGGTAGCAGGTTGGAGACAACCACTCTTGAGTTGGGAATGTGGAAGAGGCTTTTTCAATCACTCCCTTGAGTGCCGTGGCTACCCTTTTCCAAGGTCATTTGTTCCGGTGTGAATGATGATGTGGCTAGGAGGACCCCTAGTCGCTCCTTACACAGCAGCTCCAGGTCACGTCGACTGCTAAGGCAGCAGAGTCACTTTGTCTTTCGGGAAAGTGGTTCTTCTCATCAATGTATTTCCCATTTTAGAATCTATAAGAAGCTTTGGCTTTTGTCTGTCCTCAGTGGGTATTGGAGGGTTGACAGGGGGGCAGTTGGGTTGGTGGGTCCTGTGTTGTCTGGGCTGTGTGGTCCTCTGTTGTCTGGGCTGTGTGGTCCTGTGTTGTCTGTGCTGTGTGGTCCTCTGTTGTCTGGGCTGTGTGGTCCTCTGTTGTCTGGGCTGTGTGGTCCTGTGTTGTCTGGGCTGTGTGGTCCTCTGTTGTCTGGGCTGTGTGGTCCTCTGTTGTCTGGGCTGTGTGGTCCTGTGTTGTCTGGGCTGTGTGGTCCTCTGTTGTCTGGGCTGTGTGGTCCTGTGTTGTCTGGGCTGTGTGGTCCTCTGTTGTCTGGGCTGTGTGGTCCTCTGTTGTCTGGGCTGTGTGGTCCTGTGTTGTCTGGGCTGTGTGGTCCTCTGTTGTCTGGGCTGTGTGGTCCTCTGTTGTCTGGGCTGTGTGGTCCTGTGTTGTCTGGGCTGTGTGGTCCTCTGTTAGCTGGGCTGTGTGGTCCTCTGTTAGCTGGGCTGTGTGGTCCTCTGTTAGCTGGGCTGTGTGGTCCTCTGTTAGCTGGGCTATGTGGTCCCGTGTTGTCTGGGCTGTGTGGTCCTGTGTTGTCTGGGCTGTGTGGTCCTGTGTTGTCTGGGCTGTGTGGTCCTCAGTTAGCTGGGCTGTGTGGTCCTGTGTTGTCTGGGCTGTGTGGTCCTGTGTTGTCTGGGCTGTGTGGTCCTCTGTTGTCTGGGCTGTGTGGTCCTCTGTTGTCTGGGCTGTGTGGTCCTCTGTTGTCTAGGCTGTGTGGTCCTGTGTTGTCTGGGCTGTGTGGTCCTGTGTTGTCTGGGCTGTGTTGTCTGGGCTGTGTGGTCCTCTGTTGTCTGGGCTGTGTTTGTCCTCTTTTAGCTGGGCTGTGTGGTCCTCTGTTAGCTGGGCTGTGTGGTCCTCTGTTAGCTGGGCTGTGTGGTCCTGTGTTAGATGGGCTGTGTGGTCCTCTGTTAGCTGGGCTGTGTAGTCCTCTGTTAGCTGGGCTGTGTAGTCCTCTGTTAGCTGGGCTGTGTGGCCCTCTGTTAGCTGGGCTGTGTGGTCCTCTGTTAGCTGGGCTGTGTGGTCCTCTGTTAGCTGGGCTGTGTAGTCCTCTGTTAGCTGGGCTGTGTGGTCCTCTGTTAGCTGGGCTGTGTAGTCCTCTGTTAGCTGGGCTGTGTCTCCCTCTGTTAGCTGGGCTGTGTGGTCCTCTGTTAGCTGGGCTGTGTAGTCCTCTGTTAGCTGGGCTGTGTCTCCCTCTGTTAGCTGGGCTGTGTGGTCCTCTGTTAGCTGGGCTGTGTGGTCCTCTGTCAGCTGGGCTGTGTGGTCCTCTGTTAGCTGGGCTGTGTGGTCCTCTGTTAGCTGGGATGTGTGGTCCTCTGTTAGCTGGGCTGTGTGGTCCTCTGTTAGCTGGGCTGTGTGCTCCTCTGTTAGCTGGGCTGTGTAGTCCTCTGTTAGCTGGGCTGTGTAGTCCTATGTCAGCTGGGCTGTGTGCTCATCTGTTAGCTGGGCTGTGTGGTCCTC